>NW_007577982.1:277460-438531 GCF_000690725.1 Stegastes partitus
CTTTTTTTTTTTTTTTTCTTTTCGCCAGCTTATTTATTTATATTCTTTGTCCAGACATTTCCTTCAAGCACTTTAGATCGGGCATCAGTCTCAAAGCTATCAGTTTAATGCCTGTGATCTTCCAGCAGAGAAAACAAAACGACTTAAAAAGAGACCCAAATGGCTGGTGCTCGCAGACGCCGTGCAGAGGCTCGCTCTCGCTGCCAGTGGTGCTACTGAGTGTGTGTGTCTGCGTGAGTGTGTGCAAGCCGTGTATGTGTAAGAACAAAGTTGGCCGAGCACAGCACACTGTGAATCGGAGCCCAGTCCGAAATACTGGTTCAGTAGCTTGACTTCAAATCATGCATGAAATATGCCTCTGTCTGTGCAGATTCACCCAAATACCTCTGTGTCAATGTGCCTGTCTGTGGGCTGATCCATTCAAATTCACACGGCTGGGTCCCCGCACGCAGCCACTGAAGTGACCGCCGCCACACATGAATGGGTACATACAGTGGTTCGCCTACGTGACCGGAGAATCAATCTGGGCGAACAATCACAACAGTCTGGTTAATGCCACAGGTTTACTTGGTCAGAAGTGCAAAAGATGAGCAACTGTTGTGTCAGTTGACAGTGCAGCAGCAAACTTCACGGTCTGATACTTAAAAAAAATAAATAAATCACCTAAAGTGACAGCATTTAAAAGAAAGAACTGTGGGATTTTTGACTTTATACCGGTCCTTAAACTGTTCGTCTGTGATGTGGTGTTTTGTGTGGAAAGATTATCCAAATGTAAACTTAAAATCGAGATATTTCACCATAATTTTATTTCATGTTTCATTTTTAAAAAAAATCACCAAACCTAACATTTTGCTCTCACCAGATTCAGTCGAAAAAGAAAAACTCTGTGCTTCTTCACACAGCTGTGACGCTTGTAGTGACTTAGGTGTAACCAACAGTCATGCAACACAAATTCAGGGACTTTTAAAGTAAACTGCAGGCTGCGTTCACACAGAGCAGAGAGGAGACAAGTATGCAGACAAATTAAAAATCTAAGTTTAAAAAGTCCTGATGCTACTTGAAATTCCAATGTGTGAAGTTCTGCTTCACCAGGAAAATTCACCAAATCTAAAACTGTGACGTTTCACCCAAACTATTTTATTGTACATGTCTCATTTAATAATTCAGTGAAAATAAACTGTGTGCACAAACTACATTCGGTGAAAAACTTAAAATCTGACGCATCTGAGAAGCTGTGAGTGACTCAGCTGTGACCAACAGTCAAGTGACAAAAACTTAGGAACTATCCAGCTGAACTGCAGGCTGTGTTTATACAGAGTAGCTGGAATCAAGAATGGAAAGAAAGTAGAAATGCAAGTAGTAAAGTATCTATGATGGTGCAAGAAAATTCACTTGGATTGTTTTCTGTTTGAAATAATATATGGTATTATAACTGTATTATACTGCACAGAGGGCATCTTTGAGTTCTCTCTACTTCTAGCCATGGTTGTGCTGCTTCCACAGAAGTGCAGGACTTTAAATTAAAGTGAAAAATGAGCTCACAGTGAGAGAAAGATGTCACAGGAGCAAAAAACAAAACACCCAGAAACTTGCTTGGAGTTGAGAGGGTTAAAACAAGGCCTGGACGACACTGGAAAAACCTGACATTGCGGTATTTTATTTCTCTGCAAAATATATTTCAATGTGAAGAAAAGCTCAGTAAATACAGCTTGAGTATAATGTACAAACTGTAAGATGCAATCTGTGACCAAAGCACTGCAGTCTGGTCCACTTGTTCAGTGCTGCAGCCTTCATCATGTTCACCACATTGTCTGTTGTTATACAGACTTGATGTCTCTCATCGAGGCCTCAAGCAGCTAACACTTCTCTCATCCTCACTGCAACGTTCTCGCTTGTGTGATCGTCCTGGAAAAATGCCTTTTGCCAAAAAAAGAGACTTTTCAGTTGTTAGTCCTCATTAATAAAGTGGACGGTCAGACTGGTGTCGGGCAACTTTGTGTGGCTGCAACACAAGTGTGTTGTAGCCACGTATGACAGCTTGGTTACAGCTTGTTCTTTTCATTTTTCATACAGCTCTTTAATGGCAATTTAAGAAAGAAAAAAAAAGTGCATGATGGTTTTATTTCCTGCTTGTCAATGTTTTTCAAACCCTCTCTGGTAACTGTGTTAATTGGAATCATGTACTTTGCGAGGTGAATAGTTAACGCATCAGTGATTTCTTTCTGCCGTTCGCAACCTTTCTCCGATGGTGTAGCGCTGGCAAAGGCATCCAAAAAAGTTTTAGCATTTAGATGACTCATCATATGCAGCTTTGTGGTGCTGATTTCAATGCTCAAACAAATTAGTTGTGTTTCCCTCCTGTTCTTTGCTCATTTTGCTCTGCACATGTGGAACCTGTGGATCAACAAACTCTGTTCTCTTGTAAATTTAACAAAAGAAAAAAAAAAGAAATCAGAGGAAATAATCAGACAGACTTCTTTTATAGAATAATCAGGAAAGGTGTGTCAGAAAAGTTTCGGGACTGGTGGCACAAAAGATATATTTCAAATCCAAACTACGAGTTTTCTCCTTCTAAGTAAACCCCCTGGAGTCTAACACACTTCCCCAGCCTTCTCTGCCACACCGCCATGAACTCCTGGAAGGATTCTTCCGGGATCCTCCACAGCTCCGTCATCACAGCCGTCTTGATGTCATCCATGTCTTTAAAACGGGTCCCCTTGATGACCTCCTTGAGCTTGGGGAAGAGGAAAAAATCCCACGGAGCCAGATGGGGCGAGTAGGGAGGTTGTTCGGCGATGTTCTTCTCAGCCAGGAACTGTGGGATGCTCAGGGCATTGTGAGAAGGCGCGTTGTCATGGTGAAGCAGCCACGACTTGTCCAGCCACAACTCTCGCCTCTTCTCACACACTGAACGAAGCAAACTCGTAGTTTGTAGTTTGAAATAAATCTTTTGTGACACCAGTCCTGGAACTTTTCTGACGCACCTCGTCAGAACCATGCAACCTTTCTTTTTGTATCAAGCAGCAGCAAAGCTATAGCATGTTTAAGTTAAATTGCATCGTATCACTTCACACTTTCTGCATCGTGACTTTTGTTCATGTGCGAATTGCATCCACACTCATATTTCATGCTACAAGTAGTTTTCCTCAGCGCTCAGCAAAGTTGTTGAGGAGTTTTCTTTTTCCACCTCTACCTGCAATATGTGTAAAATTAACTTTAAAATGCCAAAATGAGTTGTTGTCTTGTTAGCTTTAAACAATCAGGAACAACTGCCACCTGGTGAAGTTGTGGACTACATCGCATTTTTTTTTTTTTTTTAGTTATTTTTCTTGTTTAGTTTTCGGCAAATGAACCAGACATCTAAAAGCCATTACATGCTGTGCAGCAGCCCGCCAAATACTACGTAAGAGCTTCCATTAACTAGTTTTGGGTTGAATAAAGAGGCTGAAAACCAATAATCATCAGCTTGGATGAAGTGAATAGCTTCTAATTAAAGAAGATCTTAGCTATTGCCTTCCTCTGAATGAAGTGTTTATTTTTGACTTTTGTTTAATAGCTCCGGGATTTGAGGCTACGTTTGTTTAATGGTGTCACCACTGAATCAGATTGTGCTCTTATTCTTGGTTTTTAATCAGTTCAGTCACCTGCTGAAGCTGCCAGAGGGCCGCTAACTGCGACTCCTGTATCGGGCTGTCCTCGAAATGTGCCGTCGGCGCTCTGAGTGTTTTTGATTTTTGTGAGCAATAAGATCTAAAAGTGGACGGAGGGAATGAATAAGAAAAGGAGAGGGAGTAGGAGAGCTGCGCGCTGGCTCTGTGACATCAAGCCTGTTTACTCTGGCTGGCTGGAGAGCGGAGGGCGAGTCATGCATTATAAAAAGCTGGTGATGAGTTTTGTGCTCGGGGGTTCAAACGACAAGTTTAAAGATGACAGATCTATTAAGCTGTTGCAGATGAAATGTGCTTGTGTGTGTATTTGTGTGGTTTTAATGAAAATCCTGCCGTTACTGGTCACTTCATTATTCGACTCATTTCTTAGATAACACAGTCCCACCTTGCTGTGTCTTTGAAGTTCAGCGTGCAACGTCTAATATTTCCCTCTGACACTTGATTCAAGTCAAATCGCAATCACATTTTGATTAAATATGTAAATAACAGATAATGAAGTCCATGATGAAGCCGTAATACATTACCGCACAGTCTGCGCTGTTCTCTTTCATTAACTTGTAATAAATTTCTAATATTTTTTCTTAACTCATTTGTTTTGTTCCACCCAAGCAGCAGCAATACAAGCAGCAGTGGCTCGGCAGATTAATATGGTGTTTGACTGTGAACATATTACAGTTAATGTTAATGAGCACATTTGTACTTTGCTAGAAATGTTGTTTTAATTTGTTAATGTTTCAGTAGTTATCTCCATAGAGCTCAATGGTACATTTTGCAGTTGCCCCAGGCAGCCAGATTTGGATCACTGTCAACCATTTACTAATGTTAGGCAACACTTTTCGTATCCAGCAATGCTTTCAGTGTAGAGTACAATTGCTGCTGTTACATATTTCTGCACTGTCAGATGTAAAAACAGACAGTAGGGCTGCGTGATAGTGGAGAACACTGACACCGTGATGTTTTGTTTTCACCAGATAACTTGGATTAACTATTTTGGGAAAGAACTAATCATTTTAAAATGATTAGGAAAGCATGCATAAGGATTTTTTACTGTGAAGTTTTTTTTTGTACACAAACGGCTTGGAACCTTTCTCATATGGTGTAACACTTGCGAAGGCATCTGAAATAGTTTTTGTGTTTTAGATGGCACTCAGATCTGTTTTTGCACTCATCATCAGAGCTTTGTGATAGTCGTGATGCCGCCTGTGGTCTGCTAAAGGTGCAAGACGCGACTGACAAAAGTACCATGTTTCTGGTCAACGTTATTCTTTTCGTAGCTTAAATTTTCGATGCAGCTCACTGGAGCTACACGATTATAGCCAAAAAGTAAACGATGACTATTTTCATCATTACTGAAATCATGATTACCTGTTTTATCATCAGTATTTACTGATGTTGAAAAATAGGATATTTACCTAAACACAGCAGTGCTTTCACTTAATGTCTAATCTACATGTACTGCATCAAAAAAAAGACTTAAAATAATCTTTACCTGACTTCAAAGTTTCTCTGAGAGGCAAAATATGAGTAAAACTGTACCCAGAACACTTTTCCTGATCATTATCTGCTTATCAATATAATTCACCAATGTTCCCTTGCTAGCAAGACGACTATGCACAGAGAAGCCTCCAGTCTCCATTCAGTTTCTAACCGAAAATCACTTCTCATGTCAGATTTAGGTGGAAACAGTAATTTTATGTGCATGCATTGTTGTCTCTTTGTGGAACATTTTCAGCGTCGATGGTGCAGTCGATTATGTTTATTTAATTGTAGGAAGATTGTTAAATAATATTGCGTTAACTGTGCAGCCCAACAGCCCAAAGTTGCATTTCTTTTTTGCAAACAAATCTTTCTTTTCAGTGTTTCTAACCTGTTTCTTACTCATTTTGCTCTGCACATGTGGAGCCTGCATGTCAAGGCTGTATCTTAAGTCAGAAAAAAACAAACACAAATCAGAGTAAATTATGTTCTATTACTTAGAATTCTCTTGTACATTAGTCATGGATAACGGAAACCACGTCAGTTCTCCTTTTGCGTCAAGAAACACAAAAATTAGGATATGCGCACATTGCAGTGTTTATGCTGAAACTGTATGTTGTGCAGCCCTACCAAAGAGTGACGTAAGGGTTCAAATGGTAAAGTATTAACCTGTCCAAACAAAATATAACCCATAGGACAGTCTACTTGTTACTGAAAGACAAATAGTAACTCCATCAAATCAGTGGGCTCTCATAAGCAGAAATAGAGGGTGCATTTATTAAGCAAAAAATAAAATCAGAACAGTGAGAGTGGGCCGCAGCAGATGCAGAGTGGAGTTCAGAATGTGAACACAGTGACTCAGGTTGTGTTTTTAATGACATTTAATACATTTCTTCGATTGAAGAGCTGTTGTTTGCCTTCCCTTAGTCACTGCAAATGACCTGACCTTGCAAATACAGAATTAGAAATGCATTCGGCAAACACTAGTCCCTCTGTGTTTTTTTTTTTTTACTTAATTCATAAAGCTGAGTCACAATAGTAGGTATTAGTGCGTGTGTGTTTGTATGACAGAGAAGATTAAAAAGGAAGTCTTTGTTGTGGAAAATGTGTTCAACTGATGTCTGTATCAGTTTTTCTTCTTGAAATATAATTACGCTCCAATTATAAACAATGCAAATACGGCTACCATTCTGGCAACCGCTCTTTGCCAAGCTGGCAGCCATTTCTGAGACCTACTGTCAGATTCTGCCTACAGAGTTGGGCAGCGTTAATTCTGTCAGTTTGTTTATTCTTTAGAAGAATGACAAGAAGGTAATGCAATCAGGCAAAGTTGTGTTTAATAATTGGCCCTTGGTTGCAAAAACTCGATTAAGCAGGTGCTTTTTTCCATTATACATAATGATACATTAAAAAAACAACTTGTTTAATGGCAGAACAGCATCCGCAATGATCTAATGTCGAGCTGGAATGCTTAAAAGTTGCTCAGATTTCAACCCCATGTGTCGGATTTGAAATATAGTTATGAAAATATGTGCTAAGGAGGTATGGAAAAAGGTGGCATGTGGGACTGATGTATTTTGACAATTGCGTAGCACCGGTAGCGATGTACACTCACACTGAGTGCCAGCTAGTTAGCCATGAAGTCAGCAGCAACAACCTCGGATTAGAAGTGAGCCTGCCCCGAATCAGGTCAGTAAAACTATGTTATGTGCAAATTCAAATAGTGTTCATGCAAATGATCTGTTGCAAAATTAACAACGTGAAGGAAGAAAGAAGGAAATTAGCCCCAAAAAAGAAAAAGCCCTTTGATTTTCTGTGCGAGATCACGCAGCTGCAGCGAAGGGTGTCGTGTCATATGAAAGCATGTGCAGTTTGCTGAGGCGAGCGTTTGAATGCGTCTGTCCGTTCGCCTTATGATCTCTGCATGTGTTTATGTGTTTCCGAATGCGCAGAGAAAATGAGACTAGGGAGGTAAAAGAACAAGTGTTCCATAACTTAATGAATTTCATTTGATTAGATTTTTTTTTTTCTTTTTCAAACTATTTCACGCATGGCAAAACACTGTAAATCCATAAACAAACACATAAACAGGCAGAAAAAGATTGATGCATTATGAATAAATCATCTGGGTACCGAAACTCAATATTAACTCTGCGTTGCCTGGAGGGTTTCGAGGCAGCTTACTAGAGATCCATCTTGATGTCTGAGGAACTAACTGGAAGGCAAGTGCTTTAGTAAGTACTTATCTTGGGAACTTAATTACCAAAACAAATGATGATTGTGGCGATACAGTGGCAATGATTCTTCATTACTGTTATTCTTTACCTAAGGTTGTATCCGGAATGTGTTTCTGCTGTCATCGCTGTCATTATCGTCATTAAAACTCCCGGGTAAGAACAAAACTCAGCCAGTCATTCAGTTGGTTGGTCGGTAAATTTAGCACTTTCATATCTTCATCACTGCTACGTGGTTTAACGTGAAATTTGCCGCTGATGTTTATGGTTAATGACTTTGGTGACTCTCAAAACGTCAGTGTGGCTCCACCATCAGGCCAGAATTTGCTGTTGACCAACACATAATTAGGTTATTAGTTTTAATTGTTAATTTTCAGGCATTTTTTCCCCTTTGGGCTGATCTTATTTCACTAATTTGCAACATCACAAAGTACATCTCAGTCCCTAAAATGCGTCCCAAGGATTGAGCAGGTTTGCTGGAGGAGCCATGAGCAAGGATGCACAGATGTGTTGTCAGTGTGGAGATGTGGGGTTTATAGACCGGGAACATGGAGAGACAAAGAAAATAAGACGAAGAGAGAGTATACAGTGAAATGGTATCCAAACTGGGGACTCGCTGCTCGGGGCGTTGGTGCTCATGTGGTTTGCGTCCTGACCACTTGGATATCAAGTCGCCCCATTTCTTGGTATCTAAAAAACTGATCTTGGTGTCTTTAAAAAAATGTCATCAAATTTTGCATCCACCAGGCAAATCCTAATATTTGTGATGATCCTTTTTATGTTTCCTCTTGTGCTGCTGTAATACAAAGTTCCCTCGGGGATTGTTGTGGAAAAACTGCTTTGACTCATATGACCTTAAAAAATGGAAGCAAATGCCGTGCTGAATCATTGGTAAAGTTTACTACTGCAATAGGGAGAAAGGCAGATTTTTTTTTTTTTCCCAGCATCTCTCCCAAAGAAAAGAGTGACAGCTTAATTATGGCATGATGGTGAACATGAAACTCTTGGTCAATGACTCAGTCTGAATGGTTCAGAACCATTGACCATGTCAGAAAGTCAAAGTCTAGTGGAACCCCAATTCCTGTAAGGGCACAAGGTTTCTACTTTTGACCCGATTTGTTTAACACACGCAAGCGCTACGCTGAAATCAGTGAATTACTGACTTGAAGCCTGCGTCCACAGACCTGAGTTGAGTTTCTTTCCATTTACACGTAAAAACAGCACGAAAATCCACACTTGGAATAGAATTTACAACTTTCACCCTAGAGACTGGGGTTCATTTTCAATCTGTTGTTTCGTCTCTCTGTTTGCTTTGGTGGATGTTACAAAAGTGCTTTGTTAAGTTTAGGCAACAAAGGTTGAGGAAAAGATCATGGTTTGGTAATAGGAGGATCTCTCTCAGGTTGTACCCCTCATCCAAGAGGCTTCTTCTGTTCTGTCAGGTCTACACAGGCATTGTGGTTTCAGCTGCAGTTGTTGTTTTCCATGTTAGGATTGATAGCCACGATAAAACATAAGCATCTCACAAGTTCACTGCCTTTTTTTCATGAAAATACCATGTTTTTTGCTGTAGATTAACACAGCTATTATGATCTTTTTTGATCTAAGGCCTTCATCTACAGGTTGACATTGTTTGTAATAGTTTTCTGACGTGGTTTCTGCAAGAAAATATCAGTTTCATTATCTGACACCACTAAAGATCAGGATTTACAGTTTCATTAAGGTGCTGTTGACGGATCAGAGTCACAATTTCTACAGCTGCTTTCTAATATCTGGAGGGCTTTGTTAGTGGAACGCAATTACTGGAATGACTACTGCTGCTGTTTTATTAGGAGGACAGTATTTTACATTCTTGTTATGAAGCGATAAACCAGGTGAGTAAACGTCTGCTGGTCACATCACAAAGCAACCAGCCATCTGCACTGAAATATAAATAAATGCTCGAGACAAAAACCTGTATAAAAATCTGTTATTTTACTGAAAAAAAAGACATTCAGTTGACTGTAAAGTGACATCAAGTGTCCCTGTCCACTATGAGAAGGAAAGTTTTGGGGGGGGAGAAGATGCGAAGAGGGAGAGGAGGAGGTTGACAATGACTGAAGATGACAGCTAATGGCGTGAAGACTGTCAGGGCAGCCAGTGTGTCTAAATAACCAGGTGCTGCGATTTAGTTTCTGCCTGGTTAAACAGTGGAATAATTGGTCAAGTTAGCCAGTAATTAGACCGGCTCTGCCACGCTGCGTCTGAGAGCCCAGCGACGGCTCCGCCATACTAATTGGGCTATTTATACCGAAATACATTGACCGGGCTCGCTGGCTTCCCTTCCAATTCGCTTTTCAGCTCTTGTTTATTTTTTCAGTGGGTACTCAGGACACAGCTCTGAACTCGCCCTTCTCTCCTCCTCCTCCTCCTCCTCCTCCTCTTCCTCTCCTAAAGCCATTTTTCATTCCAACTTCAGCTCACTGAACTTCTGTCCTCTGCCCTCTGTCTTTGTCCGTCCGTCTGTCTCCCTCCTCTGCTGTTTTCTCTTCCCTCATAAACAGCGGCTCCCATTTCTCCAAAGCTTTTCTGTGTTGCTAATCAGTGTTTTTATGAATGCGGCTGTCTGCGCGTGGGACAGTCTCTCCCTCGCGTGGATGTGCGAGCGGGAGATGGATGCATGTCAGTCAGTCGGACCTGCGTCTCCCTGGGGTGTGATTAATAGAGCCAGCTGTGGAAACCAGACTGTCTCTCACACACAGGGATGCTCTCAATGCGCCTTTTCTTCAGAAAACTCACATTTTCTTCTCACTGTCCCTGTCATTTCTGTGCCAGAAATGAGTTGCTACTATGAGAGGCCATCTCCAGCTATACGTCCCAATAGCTGGGCTCACACTCCCACCCTCTTTCTATGTGATGGCGTCTCTCTATTCTCTGTCTGTCTGTCGCCTGGTATCTCTGGCATCTGTATTCGCCCAGCCTTTTATTATCCCTATATCTTCCCCCCTTTTCTTACTCTTCTCTTTTATTATCTTTCCCTCTGTCTCTCTGTCTTTCTGTCCCCTTCAGGCTAACCCTCAAACCTCCATCAGGAGCAAACAAGGCTCCTTGACATTCAATTTCCTGCTTGCCACGCACTTCTCTATTGTATGTGCTTCTCCTCCTTTTCCAGGACTCTTTTTGTGCGAGTTGAATAGTTGGATGGATGTGGCATTGGACGAATAGGTGGGCAGGTGGTTGAATGGGGATGGATGGATGAGGAGGGAACCTGGCTTTTTTTTTTTTTTTTTTTTTTGTGGGTTTTTGGGTGTCAGCCTCTCTTGCTGAAGCTTTAACAGCAAGGTCACTTTGTGGGGATGTTCTAGGGATTTTGGGCCTTTTTCTTGACAACAAGCAATTTGGGAGGTGTCAGCAAAGAAAACAGAGGAACCGAGATTATCCTTTTATTTATCTGGTGGCAGGTGTCTCTTCACTGGAGGTAATTAGGTGCAGTGTAGGTAAACAGTTTGATAGTGTAATAAAATTAGCTCTGATAATGTGAGAGATAAGAGGAGGGCATCTTTACAGTTTTTTTGGACCTAAAAAGAAACCCCTGTATAACACTGTGGTGTTTTCAATGGACTGAAAATACTTGATTTAAGTCCGAAGTATTTATAAAAAACTTTCTGACAGATTTGCATTCACACTTTTGTAATTACCTAAAAGGTTGGACCTGTGTTGTATATTGGTATTACTACGCAAATATTACACTGTCATGAAGAAAAAAGAGAATCAAACTGAGAAGTACCGATATTTTCTATTTTCTGGTATTGTCTGATATCCAACACCATCTTTCAAGATAGCACACACTTCTTTAAGTATTGTAGATTAAGTGAAGTACCTGGTTGCACCACCAGGTGGAGCCTTTTACTGTTTACTGTTCTAACGACCAGAGAAGATGGAGATTGTGGGACTAGAAAACAGGCACCATGACAACATCTTCACTGAGGTTTAATGACCCCTGGCCAGCTCATAAGTGTTAAATCAAGCTGGGATAATCGAGGACAATGTTCTTATGACCCAGTGGCACATAGAACAGCCATTTTTGTGGCTTCTTTCACATACTAATGTGAAAAAGAATCAGGCTTAGCCGTCTGCCAATACTGATCAGTTAAAAATTGCAGCAACAGGTTTGGGACATAACTAGAATCAAAGCAGTGTGGTATTTTTCCATATTTAGCTGTAGTATTTATTCCTTCCACAGTCGTATGTCCCTGCAGTGACCCTGTTCTGTTTGACCAAAGGTTCTCTGCACAACTTTCAGTAGCAGAGGAGAGGCTCCAAACTGCATAACGACTGTCAAATGGAGCTCCAATGAAACAAGTGCACATAAATTAGGTAATTAACATAAATAAAACACTTTCTTTATACAATCTTTGTTTTTTTTTAAGGCTTGGTGCCTTAAAACGCTGAACTGCACTTTTACTTTTTCCAAACAATTTCCCTTGTGGATCAATAAAGTTTATCTAAGTCTAAGTGGGATGTGGGAGGGCACTCTCTGTCTTTTTACAGTCATAAGAAGGGTCAACAGTTTCAACGGAAGGGACTCACGTGCACTAACCTCCATGTGCTGACAGAACTGTTGCCAAAACGTAGAATAGAGAAGCTATGATTACAGCACATATAAAGCGTGACTTCATGATGCCACTACAGCTTGAAACAGCAAAGAGTTATTTGCTGCTATATTAATGCTATATTTGTATTCAAAATCTAGCTTATTGCATCTTTAGAGCTGCGAAGCATTATATAATTTAAAAATACATTAGAGTTAACTGTCAAAATATTCCAGTTTATTTCAACACAAGGAAAAACTATCATCACCTGTTAGTTTAGTTTGTCATATATTATGAAACACCCCAGCAGTCAGTGCTGTTATGACATGTTAGAACACCATCCACTGGGGCTGCACGACTGTAGCCAAATGGTAATCATCATTATTATGATCACTGTTGAGATCATAGTTATTTCTAACAATTATTCACTGGTTTTAGTGACAAAATGTTTTTATTGCACATTCACGTGTAAATAAACAGAGGGCTTCTTTTTTTTTTCTTCAGCCTTCATGCTGTGCTGCCTTCCTGCTATTGAACAAATATGTACATAAAATAAGACTTAAAAAAAATCTTAGCCAGAATTTAGTGAATCTCCTGAACATCTGCATATCAATGGACACTGCAGTTTACTGATGTTCCTAAAACGCTTTACGCGCATGCTACAGGAGAAGCTAGCTGGACGGTCTTATCTACATGGACTGTAATCAATGAACAATGAGTGTTTTACGTCGATATCACAGTCGATCTATTAATCTAACTGTGGGAAGTCGATATTGTGATCACAAGTCATCCACAGAACTGAACATCTCATCAGTCATTCCTTGTTAAACAGCCTAAAAGTTTAAAGTAGACAGCACTTAAGAAATGAAGTTGGGTCAGCTTTGGTTCACTTCTATTGTCCAGAGTTGTTCAACATTATTTCCAGTCATTTTTCATTTGTAAAGCATGAACAGATTTGACTCCCACATGCATCACATCCATATGCAAATACAGATCAGTGTATCAAGCTTTGAAATGTGCGACTGAAGTGCGGTGAGTGGTTGAAGTGGATCTTCAGCATGGTTTGCTTTATTTTAATGTTGCTCAGACAGAAGACTGTCTCATTGTATAAAGAAGCCTAAGAAATCCAATGAAACTGTACTCCAGTTAATTAAAAGAAGGCTGCCTGGAGGTTTTGAAGTCATACATAAAGCATTCATGCTAATAACCTTGATTTGAAAAATTCTAATTCAGGGAGTCATCAGCTGGACATTAAAAACTCATGTGTAAATTCTGAAATCCTTCCACAACTTAAGGCAACAAATGAACACAACTTCCTCACTTTACATCTGATCATGAACAATTTAACATTGTAAGTTGCAAGGAGGGCTGCAAGGTGGCTCGGTGGTAAGCACCGTTGCCTCGCAGCAAGAAGGCTGCGGTGGGGGCACCGGAATCTTTCTGCGTGGAGTTTGCATGTTCTCCCTGTGTAGCGTGGATTCTCTCCGGGTTCTCCGGCTTCCTCCCACACAGTCCAAAAACATGTTGAGGTTAGCTGGTGATTCTAAATTGTCCGTAGGTGTGAATGTGAGTGTGCTTGGTTGTCTGTCTCTAAGTGTAGCCCTGTGATAGACTGGTGACCTGTCCAGGGTGTGTATAGATAAGGGATGGATGGATGGAAGATGCAAGGACTCAGTCAAAGATCAGCTTTGCTTGTTGCCACTACTAAAGGATTGTTCCCTCTTTTTTTTTTTTTTCCTTGTTAACATGTCCCTATGTTGTCTTTATGTGCTAAAAGACACATCAGGACCAAAATAAGCTTAGTGGTTCCACGGTGAAACTGCCTTGTATCGATGATAGTCTCACCTTTTAGGATGGAGCGGTCACACATGCTTTCTCTTGCACACTAGTAGAAAAAAAAAAAGTGTTGGCATGCTTACGTGGCTAATGTGGCTAACATTATCATTAGCTTTCATATTATGCCCATGGGTCAGAGCTCTGTGGAATTCTGAGGAACAGTCAAAGACGGTGGGAACTTTAAGATTTGAAATCGATAAACCAGTGTTTTACTTAAACTCAGCTGGCATTAGCCCTTCATATCCGTTTGCTTTTCTTCTGGTCTGTGCTCACATATCCTGCATTTTAGTATTTTCAGTCTAAAACTCAGGACCACCAAACTGCCAATTTTGCAACCTCAACACATAAGTTAAAAACAGCAGCTGTGTTGGGAATTCAGGGACATTTCCATGTAAAATGATCGCTCAGACATAAAGTTGCAATCGATATAGTTAAGATAAGTTATTCTCACACATTCATGTCTCAGTCGGCTGTCATGGGGTCATCTGTTTTGCTCCAAGCTGCCAGTTACAGACACGGCGAGAATCTTCTTCCTGAATCGGACGTGGACAGCCGCGGCTGTATTTAAATCTACCACCTACAAACTCTGAAAGAGCCTTTAGAAAAGTTATAAAGTCATGGTAAAATGCGCCATCTTTGCAGTATTTTGAGCTGACAAATTGAACGACACATTATGGGTACAAGTGAGAGTTTCATTAATTTGCTGAAAAGGAGCCAAATATGGGACCTTTAAGCTTGATGAGTGGATGTTTCTCATTGCAACGCTCATCTTGTACTTATGAATCACCTGGGAGAATTTCATGTTAATCCAGCAAGAACAGGCCATCGTATAACATTGTTAATGGATAAAATAATTGGACCTTTACTGCAGGGGCCTTGATCACTCAGTATAACCCTTCACACTTGAACACTCTATTGATTCTGGCCATCAAGGACCACTCTAGATGATTTCATTCTGCACTGGAATTGGTGCTACTTTTTTTTTTTTCATTAGACTGTTTTATCATTTAATTGTGAACCAGCTAACTAATTAACCAGTCAGAGTATGTGCTCAACCGGGCTATAGCTAACCAACTGTTATTGTTTGATGAGACAGTGCTGCATGCAGGTGAAAAACTGCAAGTCAGTCAATCCAGTCTGTCGGAAATTACTTAGTAATTAGTGTGCGTGTGAATATGTGGTTGTGTGTTTGTGCTCACGAGCCTGCTGGTGTGTGTGTGTGTGTGTGTTTGCTCTGAGTCCTGTTGAGAGATAAATGAGTCTGGTTGACATTGTCTGGAACAGGTGGTGGAGTCAGCAGGGAAGACATACAGACAACTCTCATGCACACACACACACACACACAGATAAATGAGTCTGGTTGACATTGTCTGGAACAGGTGGTGGAGTCAGCAGGGAAGACATACAGACAACTCTCATGCACACACACACACACACATACGCTGGCACTCCCAATTTGACTTCAGTGCCGATATTCTGCCTTGTTTGAGAGTGCAGCCGGTTTGATTGGATGAAGGAGGAACAATAGGTTGCCTTTGAGTTGCCCCCATATTGAGTGGCTGATGTATTGATTACGGAGGCTGAGAACCCACATTAATCATTCACAGCATGTTTGATTGACTGATTTATTTTCTTTTTATGAACATTGTACGCTATTCATTTGCCTCTGTGTGAACCACTCAGTGTGTTAAAGGAACAATTCACCTTAAAATACCTCTTTGTATGCAGGAGCTCCGATGTCACTTGCATATATAAAGGACACTTAAGCTATAGTGTGCTGATAACTTGTATTCGTGTGTGTGTTTCCAGGTGAGCGTAGTGCAGGACTCTGTGAACATCTCAGGCCAGAACACGATGAACATGGTGAAGGTTCCTGACTGCAGGTTGGCTGAGGAGCTTGGAGATCTGTGGGAGAGCTCCAGATTCACTGACTGCTCCCTGTGTGTCGCTGGCCAGAAATTCCAGGCGCACAAAGCCATACTAGCAGGTGAGAACATCCTTCGTCACATCTGGAAAAAGTGATGGATACAGTCTCATATTTAGCATTCAGGTGCTTTAGCCCACCTGGAAAGGCATGTTATGTTTTTAAAAAATGATAAATTCACACTATTTATGAGCTAGAAGCTGTAAAAACAGTAGCTATAGTGATATTTTTAAAGGTCCTTGAGCTTATCATCTGTTATGAGTTGTTCTGTCAAGAAACAAGTCTAAACCTAACATCCTGACATTTCATCCAAATCTCTTCTTTCTTCGTGTCTTCTTAAAAAAAAACATTTTTATTAACCAGACTCTGTAAAAAAATAAGTTCTGTTCATAACAGTAAAGCCAGTAATAACTCAGCTGCAACCAAAAGTCACATGATGAAGATTCAGGGACTTTTTAGCCAGACTGCAGACATTTTTTTTCTTAGATTGTGACCATATTAGCTTCTATTAGGATGAAGCCAAATGAAATTTCGTTGTATTTTTTTCACAATGACAATGAAGCTTCTTCTTCTTCTTCTTACAAGTACGGAAACAAGTGAATTATTTGTATGTAAAGCCTCCATTTTCCCCAGTATCACTCACACCTGTGTACTTGGGAAATTGTTTTACATCTTTATTCTAAGTTTATTCATTTTGTTGGAAAATAACCACAAACATGTAAGCTTTTGCTTTATTCTTTTTTAATAACTTATAGCTTCAAGACACTTCTGATTCCTCTCTTCCTTTAGTCATGGTTGTGCTGTTTCATTAGAGGCAGGACTTTATATTGCAGTGAAAAATGAGCACACAGTGAGGAAAAATGTGATACACAGTCACAGCTTGGAGTTTAGAGGGTTAAAGATTTTCCTCACTCAAATCATTTTGTGATCACTATTGTTGCAGAATCATTTTCTGTACATTTTAATGTCTCCTTTGCATGATAGAAGACACATAATGACTGAAAAAAAGGCATTATCACAAGAGTGGTGCCCTGTAAATAGAGCAAAAGCAACACCTCGTTCCTGTATACGGATGTAAGTCAATTGTAAATCCATGCATTCGCACAGAAACCTCTGGGATCTCCCTATTGGCAAAACTCCTCCTTTCATTTTTTCCTGAAAAATGTAAACTTTTGTGGTGGATCCTGGAGAGACATCGCTGTGTTTGGAAAAACAACCAAGCTAACTGGCTATTCAGTTGCTTTACTGTGTAAATGCATAATTAAAAAGAAAGACATCCTCGCTGTAGAGAGTGCATGTCACAGTAATGCTTCACAGGCATACTCCATTAAACTTAATAGTTAAATACAGATCAAATTTGCCTCTTTCCTATGGCTGAAGTGAAGTTTGCGTCTCTCTGTAAAAAATGCCTTTCCTTGCATTGAACTCTTTAGCCTGTATATTATAAATGATCGAAGTCATTTTTAACTGATCATGATCAGCACAATCCAAAGCATGATCCGTTTTCTTTTTTTTACGTCCACTGTCTCACAGGTGTTGGAAGATTGAGGTTGAACCTTTTTTTTCCAAATAAAAGCATCAATTATTTATTCATTTTTAATACAAATTAAGCCCACTGGACATAGTTCGTCAGATATTGCCATTTTAAACTTCCAACACATGATTAGGGCTGCAAAGAGGGTCATTGCTGTGATGTCGGAGCACTAATGTTTTTCTGCCTGAAAAAATGGACCTCCTCTGGTTGCTACAGTATTAAACAGTAACAGCCTCCACATTACAGCTAATCTACACTACTTGAAGTGTATATTATCCAGGAGAATGGCATTAGTTTTATTAAATGACTCCAATTGGATAAAGGGCAAAAAAAGTTACAATTCCTACAGTATGAACAACATTATGGACACCAAACAAAAATGTGTGGATATAAAGTATAAAAAACTACATTTCAAAAGAAAAATATTCAAAGAAAAACTTGTATATATCTAATAAAAGTTTTAGAATTAACACATAGTGGATGCTTGTGATGAGAGCTGTGCAGTGATTCAGTGTAAGTTACTATACTTTTAAACACAGTGGAGTTTATGTTATTACTCATCATGAAGTTTGTCATTATTCTTATTTTTTCGGTTACAGAGGCTTTTCCGCTGTGACAAAAATTTAATTGCAGAGGAAATACTTCATCAATTTTACAATTTTAATGAATAATTTTGCTTTGCCACAGGGATGGTTAAATTTGAATACATTGAATATCCACACGATTGACACTTGTGTGTCTTCATTGGCCTTCAGGAATCCATGAGTGATGAAAACACAGTTACTCTGACGCTCATGCAAACAAACGTGAACTTGTTTCAGATATTGGCACTTTGATGACAGCCAGCATGAGATAGTGAAAAGTTTGAGGAAACTGGTGAACTGTGAGTCTCTGCGGAGACGAGGGGAGGCTGTTCATTATTGGATTTGTTGAAATGTGTGTGTGAGGAGCCATTTTAATTACGTGCTGCTGTGGTTTGGGGTCTTCCCCTCTCACTCTCACTCTCGCGCTTTCTCTCTGCTCTACTTGGTCCAGATGACGTCCCTCCTCCTCGTTATTCCCCCTCTTGGCCGTTCCCGTGACAACTCTCCCGGCCGTTAATCGCCGTGGAGACGGACAGAGAGGGATCAAACGAAGGAGGGAGAGCAACTCAAATTGGCTCCATACTGACCATGTGATCTTTATATTTCTGTATCTCTCATACCTTTTCCCAGCATCCCTCCTTTCTTTTCCACCTTCGTGTTTTCTCTTTTCATTTTTTCACCCCATTCTCTTGCCTCTCTCGTTCTCCCTTCTCTTTACTTGAGTTCTCTCCCCCATACCCTCATGCTGTTTGTCTTCTTGTCTATCTTCACTTTTTTGTTTTTTTCCTCTCAAATGCAGCTTAGTTCCTTTTTCTCCCCACATCTGTTTACTTTTCTCTCTGCTCTCCATCCTTTCCTTGCTATAACCCCTCTTCCCCACTCTTTCCCTCTCTGTCTCTCTTGCCCACCCTTTCCCTTTGTTGCTGCAGTATGAGCTCACCAGTATTCGGCTGCACCAGACAGACTTAAGTGTAGGTTTGTCCCCAGAGTCCTACCTGGACTGTCGGTGCTAAGTTTGGTTTCACAGCAAATATTTAGGATGCAGTGTGTTTCTATGCTGAGACGCTGAACGTTCACATTCTCAGCAAACATGTTTCCACTGGGGGTTGGACTCCCCTTGTCTATGATCTCTTTTGTGATATTCGTGGTCAGGATCTCAAGTTGCACTCAGGGTGAAGGGGGTGTCTGGTTTAGGTACCTCAGAGTGACATCTCTGCTTTTTGCAGATGATGTGGTTCTGTTGTCTTCATCACACTATGACCTTGCACTGAGGTGGTTTAGCCAGCGTGAGAGTCGGCACCTCCAAGTCCGAGGCCTTGGTTCTCTGCTGGAAAACGGTTGTGCGTGAGTTGCTGCCCCAAGTGAAGAAGTATCTCAGGACCTTGTTCAAGAATGACAAGAAAATAAGAAAAAAAAGATAAGCAATATTAATGCCGACATTGCACTGGACCAGTTTGGTGAAGAGAGGGTTGAGCAAGAAGTGTAAGTTCTCCATTTAGCAGTCGATCTATGCTCCACCCTTCATCTGCAGTCATGATCTCTGGGTAGTGACAGAAAGAATGAGATTGGGAGACTGAAATGAGTGTCCTTCATAAGGTGGCTGGTCTTAGCCTGAGAGATAGGGTAAGGAGCTTGGAGTAGAGTCGCTGCTCCTTTGTGTCCAAAGGTGAGGTGGTTTGGGCATCTGATTAGGGTTCTTTTTGGATGCCTTACTTTGGGAACATCCAACTTGAATGAGACCTGGACGTAGATCCAGAACTCACTGGAGGGATTATATACGTCATCTGGCCTGGGAACCCATTGGGATTCCCAAGGAGGAACTGGAAAATATTGCTGGGAAGAAGGATGCCTACAATGACAAGCAGAAGAAGATGGATGGATGGATGGATGGATGGATGGATGGATGGATGGATGGATGGATGTGTTTCTTTTAGATCAAGTCATAAATGAATAACAACAGAAAATGTTTTCTGACTTTACCTGAGAAAATAATTTGCCTTGTCATTGTGTCCCTGTTCGTGATGCTTTCTTCACCATGTTCTCCAATTAAAAATAAATGCCACAAACCAAGAGGCTACTGCCAGTCTAGCTGCTGTTAACTTAGTACAACGTGGATGAATTCTCACAAACCTCAAGCCTTTAGTCTTCTCTTAAGTTGATTAAAACATCATTAAGCATCCTTGGTACGGTCGTCTCTACGAAATTTACTCCTCAAAAAACTGGAGTTATCTAGCAAACTGTCCTTGTAAGCCAAACTAACAAAGATCCTGGGCTGACCAAGAACATTATTCTGACCCAGAGCCACAATGTGTCTTAAACACACTTGTGTAAATACTAGAGACACTGCTGGTGGCTTTTTGTTATCTGTTGAGTTAATTTAAGTTACTACCACAGCAACAAAACTGTACAGGTTCTGACCTACTCACCTGTGTCCCATTGTTAACTTAGTCGTTCATTTGTGGCTCACTCCCACATTTAACTTTTCTTGTCAGTATTACACTTATTTGTGGCCTCAGCAGGGTTGATGGATGATGCTGTGTTTCCAAATGAGTAATTAAATGGGTAGCTAGCTGCAAGTTAATAACTCATTATTAAGTACTTAAATTAATTAACATATCACTGACTTTGACACATACTTAATAATGCGTTAAAACATTTGTTAAATTTTAATCACTAGTTAATTAAGCATTCATTAGTGAATGGTAATGTGAAGTGTTGCCCTGTGAGCACATAATCAAAAAAAAGTGAACCATATCAAAAAAGGGTTATCGTTTTTGAAATGCGATTCTTAGTAAAAGGCCAAGTTCTAACCCTTGTATAGACACATTCTCCCTCGACTGGTAAACAGCTGACTGATACTTGAGTTCAGGCTGAGCTCCATCTATGAGGTTCAGCTTTTGCTCGTGCCGAAACGAACTGCTGTCACGGCCGGGATGATAAGAGAGGAAATCATGGTGTTGTTGCCTTAAGCAGCACTACAGAGGCGAGATGTGGTGATTATTTTGCAGAATTATTATACAGTAGTGATTTCAAGTAGCAGAAGTGGGACTGATTTGTGTAATTTGAAGCTCCATGGTTGGATCCGACAGTCAGTGTGGCCTGTCTGCACTGGAGATTAAACATAACCTCTCCAGCTGGGGTCACATCTGGGACAATAAGAAAGAAAACACTCTCTGATTGGCTTTCAGCACAATGCAATAAGTTACTGGTTACCTCACCCATCCAGGGATTAAAGATACAAAAGTAATAAAATCATTAACCTGTCACCGTTAGCTCAGTGGCTGCATCACGTTTGGGTCACTGATTCAATTTATTCGAACTGGGAATTTATCTAACAAGCAGTTTCTTTGGTGTTTTTTACTCACTGTGGGGTCATTTTTCTCTGCAATGTAAAGTCTTGCGCCTCTATGGAAACAGCACAACTGTGGCTAGAAGTAGACAGAACTCAGAAATGTCTATTGTGCAGTATACCACAAAAAAAGAGCAATTTCGTTTCTTATTTGTTTAAAACATTCTTTTTAGAAAGTTGATTCAACAACGTATTTCCAAATGCCCTGTGGTGTTACAAATGTGGGGAGAAAAAAAGTGACTCTACGTGCGGCCCGCATTTTATGACTTATTCTTAAACTTTATTTCCACACTTGTCATCTATCTGCTCTGTGTAAGCATAGCCTGCAATTTAGCCTAGTTCAGCAACAAATGGCAGAACTTTTGTCACATCACTGTTGGTCACAGCTGAGTCAGGAATGGCTTTTTAGTTGCACTGATTAGAGCAAAATTGTTTGTTTTTTTACAAAATCCTGTTAATGCAAACAGTTCATTTTTTTTGGTGATTTTTAAAAATTGAGATATGTGGAATAAATCTGTAATTTTTGATGAAATATTATTTGAAGCATAGGTTTGGTTAAGTTGTCTGACAAAACGGCAGGTGAGAGGTGAGTATTTTGAGGACTGTTAGAAAGCTGAAATTTCAGAAATTCTTGTCTGTTTTACAAAGTTTCTGGTTTTGATAAATGAGACAATTTGGGCAATTTCTTAAAAGATAAGATGCCTGATAAACCTACTGGTGGATGTTTGGGTTCAGAGGGTGAACAAAATCTGTTTTACAAAATCAGCAATATGAAATATGGGTGAACTTGGATTATAAAAACACCATTTTCATCGCAAACACTCTCATGTTGTTTCTTTGAGGGACTTTGGCACATCAATCGCAGTTCTTTTGCCTCCACTTTGCTGTTATTGGACGGATAGTCTGAACTGTCCTTGCCTCTGGGGGATTTGTAAACTGTGGTGAACAGTCCTCTTGCAGCAAGACACGGAGCAATTTTCGGATTTGCAGGGATGTAAAAGCTGGGTGAAAAATCATATCTGCTCCGTTAAAAAAATGTTTTTATAAAACAGGAATTGGCAGACCTAAAGGATGTTAGAGGAGACTGCATTGAGAGGTAGCAGATGACTTTGTTTATCAGAGTAGGAAGACAGACCTTTAAGCACAGTGTATTAAATAAACTCCAGTGCATTGAGTCTCTGCACTGAATACTGGCTAAACACACTCGAGAGGTCGTCTTGAGTCTGTCAGCAGCAAGGATCTGCAGTTGACTTTTTCCACATGATGCCTCTGCTGCTGTCACTGCTGTCAATCACGCCGTCGCTCTGCTCCAGCCCTGTGGCAGCCTGTTAACGGATATCAGAGACCTCACCATGTATCAACATTAGACGCAATAACAAACCCTCCTCTCTCTGTCTCTGTCTTTTGTTTCTCTGTGCCTCAGCTCGCTCGCCGGTGTTCAGTGCCATGTTTGAGCATGAGATGGAAGAGAGTAAGAAGGTGAGTTGACTTGACTCTGTTGTTCCCGCTCCCTCTGTGGCGACCAGAATGTCTAAATTCCAATCTTTCTTTCTGTTGCATCAGGAAGTGTTCACCCCTTCAAACATCCGAGTGTGACTGCACATGTTCCTTCATGTTTTGTTGACTGCAACTCTATTATCTGGTGCCATTAAGGCTGTTATTTGTAGAATTCTTTATGTGATTATAGTAGCTTTGTCTTTTTTTTTATTCAGAACACAAAAGGTGTTGTTTCTGGATGAAATGAGACGATTTGAGTGAAAATTAATGCAGTCTGTTGCCTCAAACAAAATCATCTCACTGTTTCCACAATAAAATTGGGATGGGAGAAGGGAATTGGTTTGACTTAGTATCTTTTTCTAAATGATAAACATGTCTTTGGCATTTCTGTATTGCAGTTCGCTGTTAGGGCCTGGCCTCAGCATAAAAAAGAAGCTTTTACAGACAGTTATAAGGCAGGAGCCAATGTTACAAAGATGTCTTTTTCAAAACCTGTTTGACCTTGTGGTCCTGTTTGCACTTGAGATAATGCAGAGCTTTTCACCTCTCCCTTAACTTCCTGCTGAATAAAATAATGCTTCCCGTCATAGGATGCTTTTGGGTTGTGCAAATTAGCAGTCTCACCATGAATTCACAACAGCTGCTTTTCAACAAATATCCAACCCCTGCTTCACCTTCTTACAGATGTGCAAATGTTGTTTGCACTTGATTGGACAAACGCTTTACTCGGAGGCTGCCTGCTCTTGATTTTCAAACTGGACCAACACGACACCCCGTTTGCAAACTTTCTCACGTAGGACGAAAGCAGTCCACCAAACTCTGAAAACATTTGAAATGAGTCTAACTTCATTTTAGCACAGTAACAATTAGTTTGAGAGTTTTTCGGAAGTTTCCAAAGGTGGATGATCACGCTCAGTGTTCCTTACTTGCATAAAGTAGCCTAGACTTCAACTTCCTGCAAATTGGGAGTGGGCAACGTGACGCCCTGTCTTTGGAAATGCATCACAACGCTATCAGAATGCAATGCATGGCTGCTCACATAGGCAGCACAGAGAAAGCATTAATGTGACAGATCCTGTGGACATGTACTATAAGACTCTGTTCAAACAATGACCCTTTAATTTTATTTTAATTTTGATGAAGTGAAAGAAGTCACAGGTAAGCAAATCTGGTGAGTAGGGTTTTGCCTTAATAGTCCAATCCAAGGTGCTGAATTCACGAAGTACAACCACATGAGTGTTAAAGAAAACAACAAACATGTCTTTGGTACACCCCTGACCCTATTCATCTTGTGTGATCAGTGCCTCTACTGTGAAAACAACTTGGTGGTGTTAGCCGCAGACCTACCTCTAGTCACCTGTGATGATCCTGCACATGAAGATTAGCTTGTCACGGCTGCAAACTGACACAAAACGTAATGTTTTCTTGACCAGCTTGCAGTCCATGGAGAAACTGTGCAGTGGTCACAAAAAACATGGGTAACACACGTACAAATGGGGATAATGTCATCATACATCCTGACTCATGGCGGTTACTGCTTACACACCAGGAACAGTCTCTTTTTGCTCATCCCTATACAGAAAGCTTAGGAAGCCACATATTTCTGTGATTCTTTTTTTGCAAAAATGAGTTTCACTGTGCGTCTTTCTGATGTCACGCCTTCACTTACTGGCAAACAGTCAGTGTGTTTTCCAACACGAACACTGGCTGACATTTTTCAGTCTTGCCCTTTTCTAAATGGTAGATGATCTGCACTTGTGGAACACCTTTTGAACCTTAGCTAGATTTTACAAAGGGCTCTACAATGGGTTTCTTATTCATTTAGTCGCACACGCACATACACACACACACCAACACACACACACACCAGTGACCATGGAGCTGCCATGCAAGGTGCTGGCCTGCAGTCAGGAGCAACTCAGTGTCCATTGTCTTGCCCAAGGACACTTGCATCCACCAACCTTGCGATGAGAGGACAAACCACCTGAGCCACGGCTGTCCCCCAAGCTCCACAATGCAGCCTGAAAATATACAGTATTGCAAAAACATGTTACACATTTAAAGTAAAACAAAAAACAAATAATTCTCTGCTGCCACAAAATGGTTAATTTTTGCTTTATGTCAAGTTTAAAAGAGAAGTGGATAAAACAATATGCAAAGCATTTCATCCACCGTGTGTGCTTTTCTTTACTTAACATAACTGAGTTCGCTGCTCGGGAATTAATATGGTGTACAGACAGAATGTGAGGCAAAACACCTTTATTAGGTTGCCTTGTTTTGCCCCCAGTAACTATATTTATTCATAAATATGCTGATTTTAGGTGATTAAATTTCTAATTTCAGTGTCACGTACTGTAGCGTAGTAGCTTAAATTAAGCTCTCTGAAACCTGCATTTATGTTAATTTTATTTGCCCTGAGTGTGGTTAGTATAGACATAGATGCATTAAATGGAAGTTTATGTTTGGCACTGAGTGTATGTATGCGTATTTAAACGATATATGCAGTGTTATTGCTTTCCTTTATGTGTCCATTGAGGTGTTTGTGTCTGTCTTGGTATTACTCATATTGTTAGGACATAAATCTTGGTTTAAGATTAGGATATGGCTTAGTGTTATGCAAGTAGTGATTGTGCTTAGGATGAGTGTCCAGTAAATTAATGTAAATAAATTTAATGTCCTCTGAAGGTTGGAAACAAAACAGTGCGTGGTACATGTGATGCAAAGGGACCGTGCCACAGTCGGTTGTGTTCACCAGATAGGAGGTGGTGAGATTGAACCGGGGTGATTTAGCCGTCATGTCAGCGGAATATTGATGCCTGCACGGCTCAAATGGGGAAATTATAAAGCACAGAGCCAGGAAATGCATCTTAATTGCTGTTTAAGTGGGCGTCTTCATCAGAAAGAGGGAGAGATGGTGGGCCACGTCCCCATACGATTCAGAGAAAACAGATAGATGGGTTAACCCTCCTCTGCAGCACTCTATAGAGGAGAGACAAATGAGCTCATAAAGAAACACTCTAATAGAGGACTGCTCTGTGAATAGAGGCGAGCTTCAGACACTGTAACTACAGGAGTGGTGTCTGTTTGTGAGACAGTGTTGAAAGCTGCTGTCGCATTACGGAGGAAATTCCTGTAAATTTTTCAAGTGTAACTTCCAGAATGGTTGTGTTAGGGTAGTTTTTTAATTTAATTAATACTCCAACACACCTCAAAAATTAGCAGGATAAAACTAGTTCACCCCTCACGCCACCCTTTAACTGTGATTAGCAATAAAAGTAAGAAAATGCAAGATGTGAAATGTGTCATTACTTCATACCTTTTGCACTCATGCAGCATCCTATCGTCACACTACCTCTGTACTTCACCGTCAGGACGATGCATTCACTGTGCTCGTCCTGGCCAGTTTCAATATGGTGGACCTCATTATAGGTGAACAAATGTGTCTTGGTCTTACTTGATGAAAGATTGTGCTCCCAGTATTTCTCACGCTTTTTGTCATGTCCTTAGCAACGTTTCATAGAAAGCAAGGTTGTTTTGTTTTTTTCTTGGGGCTGTCACAAAAACTCAGATTTCCATTGATAACCCCCGTGCCAAGTCTGAAACACTTACAGCCTGTATTTCAGAGCAAGATTGTGCAAATAACACACTGTCTGTGGCATCAATGCAGAAGGACGACACTGCAGCTCTGATTAATGGTACCATGGCTCGTTCTATACCCCCTGCTGTTTGACTTCTCCTACAGGATGCTTCTTCAGGTGACTGATGGCAGGTCCCAGATATATATGGTGACCCCCAACTCAAACGACATATGGCCCATTAGGAACTGAAAGTTCGCTTAGCTTGGGATGTGAATGGTTGTAAAACTGCCAGGTCAGGGAGGGCCCAAGATGGTAATGGTGGTGAAACATTCTGGGGATCTCAAGACTGCATTATAAGGACCTGTTAACGGTTCCAGTTTGACATCCTTGACATGCAGCTAAACAGCTGAGTCTTCTCCAGTTGTCTTCCACTGAAGCTCCTAGCATTAACATGACCTGGATGCTGTAGAAATATGTCATTTTACAGCCATGTTCATACGATTGACCAAATTGGAAATGACAGACGTACTCAAATTTGTTCGCTTGTTGCTTCAAGTTTCTACTTTGAGGCCTGTATTTTCATTATAGTCTTTATAAAGCATTTGTTTTTGATTGTTCATGAGAGGACGTACTATACCTGACAACGCAGAAATAATGCCGCCACTTCGAGCTGGTACAATTTTGAATCCTTTAGCATTTAAGCGATATTGTGTACTGTAGATTCTAGTATGTACATAATGTAGAGGGTTATTTGTTTCACCTGTTAAAGCTGCATGTGTTGTGCCTTCTTGTGTTTATGTGTGTTATCTGCCTTCCCGTAAAAGGCCACTATAGCAGACTGTGTTCTGTAAAGCTCAGACCAGCTGCTTTCAGACTCTGCCTCGATTATTTCTCGGTGTGATTATGTTGCTGTTGAGTGGTCAGAGTTGACACAAACGCACTAAGCTGTTGGTACACCCAGTCTGACCCTGCTAAAACGCCGCTGGTCACCGTGGTGACGATAAAGCACTGTTATAATTGGTTTATTGCTTTGTTCTTCCTCTCAGTGCGGAGAGAAAGGTTCAGGTTACGGTGCCAGGGAGCGATAAAGCCTACTTTGGTGGCTGCAGGCACCGTCAAGGAATGAATGCTCGGGATTAATTTTCAGGAATCAGCTGAAAAGAATTAAATTTATGTACTAGAATGTAGTTTTGCCGAAACGTGTTCAGACTGTTCAGAGGGTTTTTATTTCATTATTTGGAGCTTGTTTTGTATCACTGCATGGCTGACTGTCCCTGTGTGTGTGCTAAACAAGGTGAGTGAGTTTAATTCAGGTAGGTTTTTGGGATATTCACATGAAGTGAAAAAAACACTCTGCTGCTGCGCGTAGTTCTGAAGGATTGTCAAAGCGTTCGTCTTTTTCTTCTCTCGCCTTTTATTCGGTTAAACCCTGTGTGTATTCTCCTCTCCTGTCCTCTCCACCCGTTCAGAATCGTGTGGAGATAAATGACGTGGAGCCAGATGTCTTCAAAGAGATGATGTGCTTCATCTACACAGGCAAGGCCCCCAACCTGGACAAGATGGCTGATGACCTGCTGGCTGCAGCTGACAAGGTACACAGAGAGTGTGTGTGCCCGCACCTGTTACTATGTACATTTACACACAAGCTGATATGCACGATAATGTACCCACAAATACACCTGAGAAGCGCCAAATGCTCCTCAACACACGTACAAACTTGTACAGTCACATCAAGGCATACTTTTATAGCAAAACATAAACCGACCCCACTGTGGGAGGTATAGACATGCTCACACTTACAATGAATCCTGTTCCTCGTTGTTTGTTCCTTCATATTTACGGTTTCCTCTCTGTCGGTCTAAAATTGCATCTAATTCATTCTGCCTTGTTTTTTCTTCGAGTTTTGCCACTTATTGAAGCGCTTTACCTGTATTTTGTTTTTTTTTTTACTTACGGCTCACAGTAGGTACATGCTGTTGTGTTCTGACTACAGTTATTTTCTATTCTAATGCTTCTTCTCAAAGATCTTTCTTACTGTAGCTGTATCTGCTTAGCTGAAAAAAATGAAGTCTACAACCATAAAATTCTATTTATTATGCAAATGTGCCTAACAAGTTTAAAAATGAAGGCTAGGTACATACAATATATTTTATTTTACTCTGCTAATTTAAATATTAAGATTAAGATCCTACAGTATTATATATAAATATATATGTTTTACCTTCGCCTGCTCTTGTTTCAGTTGATTCATTTGTTTTTGAATTATATCCATGATACTTAAATGTTCTAATTCATGTTTTTATTAGTCTACTAACTTGTATTGTTGTCTGTTTAGTTTTTTTGCCTGTACATCTTTTATTTTTGTACTTCTCTACATTTTAAATGAGGCCTCCATACCGTCAATGTACTGCCATTTTTCAATAAAGGTTAAATGAATGAATAATACGAAATTACCAGACTAACTTAGACGATGCAATGTTTATTTGGTCTGCCACTTGCTTGATCAGATTTAAATATCTCTTTAACTGTTAAATATTTTTCTTTGAAATTCACTAATAACTTTCATTTATTATTATTATTATTTTTTATCTTGTACCATCAGAAGGTCAGATTTTTCCCCTAACTAGTGAAATATCTCAAGCTACTGGATAAACTTGCACAAACTTGCAGATATTCTTGGTCCCCTTACAATATAACTCAAACACTTTTGTAGTCCCCTTTTGTTTCTGTTTTCTTAAACAAAAATGCTTTGATGGATTTTCCTGTACTTGGATAAATTGTAATGAATTTCATGATTTCATTTCGACTATTTGGACAAAATTGTCATTTGTCTACAATACCAGCCTCAACTTTGTGTTTCACACAAATTAGGAAATACTAGCCTGCTACCATGCTAAACTAAGATGGTAAACAAGCATCATATTAGCTAAATATCAGCCTCACAGAGCTGCTAGCAGGACACTAAACTCCTCTTAAGCCCTTTTCAGACACAGTAACATTGCTGCTTCATCAATCTGCTGAAGTGACAACATTCTATCATTCAGACGTAGATGTTATGTCGTTATGTTATGTTACATTTGTCATGGCTTCATTCAGATCAGCCCACCACAGTAACACAGAGAGCCACACTGGACAGTACATCCAGGGATGTATAATACATAGTGATGTACTAATAAACAAAAAACCAAATCTAAACTAACAGCAAGCTCAACAAACCGTCCAAAATATGAATAGTCGACATTATTTATGATTTCCTAAACTCTGAAAATTCTGTCCGCATGTGATGATAATCTTTATCAGTGGTAAAACAAAAAATATCCTGATAGCTGGTGGCTATATAACAAGTGATTTAAGTGCAGCTGATGAACAGTGACTGATGTGAAGAAAAGTCCACAGTGTCATCGTATATGATGAAATGTGTGAATGTGGAGATGCTCATATGGAGCCTGCTGCTGTTTGATGCTGCGATTATCAAATAAACTCAGAGGAAAGAATTAACAAACTAAACTTCATCTCCTGTTGATGTTTTGTCAAAACTAAGATTGCATTTGTCATCATGTCTCATTAATCTGTTACAGTCTGCCTTCATCATCAAAACGTTTGGAGGACATTACAGTGTGTAACAGATCTGAAGTTGTAGAGCAAAGTGAACAAACACAAAGGTGTTTTCTGATTTTGGCAGCAAACTGTCTTTTGCTTTCCATGATATTTTTGGATCAGTGATGGTACTAAAAAGTGAAGAAAAATCTCTTCATACACTTCAAAGCATGTTGTGATCTTGTGCGTGTCTGTCTGTTCATGCAGTTCATACTTTAGCTGCATTAAAGTTGATATGGAAATGCTCGGTACGAACCAGTAAGATTTTACAGGAAGGTGATCAGGGTGCTCATTCACGAAGCAGACACGTTCACATGCCGTCAGCTTTCGTGTGTTTACTGCAATAATCCTACCAAACAGTTGAAAACATTTCACTGGTTTTAATATTGCGACTTGTCTCTGAGAGAAATGAGATATTTCCTCACTTTGCTTCCTTTTTGTGTGAAGTGCAAACTCACAGCTTTCCACTTTGCTTAAAACAGTATTTAAATCTTTGTCGCAGAAAACACTTTGCTTTGCTTCCTCGTCATATGTAAGATGTGTCTTAAATGTCCTCGGGCGAGTCTTGTTTTGTGTAGGTTCATTTACATCATTGTTAGTATACTGTGCTGATGTAAAATCCCCTGTAGTGTAGCCGAAGTGTGTGTGTGTGCATATGAGAGCAGGTTATTGTACCTAGCAATTTTGTAATCAAACTCAGTGGAATTTTTTTTTTCTTTCTACCTCTCCTATAATCCCCTATCCCATCCTCATTCCCTCCTCAGTCTGCATAACTGTCACCTTACCTTCCCTTCGCCATATTTTTTCTTATTCAATTTAAACCTCGTCGCCGCCGCGGTGGAGTAATTCTGTGTTTCCGTATCATTACACAGTGCGGCAACAGTTGTTGGTGGCAGCGCTGTTTAAGTAATTTAGTTTACCTGCTGTTTCTCCTCTCTCTCTCTGTCGTCGGCAGTATGCTCTGGAGAGGCTGAAGGTGATGTGCGAGGACGCTCTGTGCACGGGTCTGTCTGTGGAGAACGCCGCCGAGATCCTTATCCTCGCCGACCTTCACAGCGCCGACCAGCTCAAGACGCAGGCCGTGGACTTCATCAACTAGTGAGCTTACGCCGAGATCATCCATCTCCAGAGCTACCTCCACACTTATATGCAAACATCGCTTCGCTCGCACACGCACACACTCATTCGTTCAGCTTTTCGTCAAAGGAAGTCATTAATTTTCAGTGGGAGCAATTTTTGTCTCCCGAGGAAATTTAATTTAATCCCCAGATCAGACAATTTTGCTGCCATATCATATTGGTCCATTTAGCAATAAACCTCAGCTGCTGATGTTAATCATGTTGCAGGCAGCCTGTTTAGGTAAGATGGGGCCTATTAGCATCAATGACTGCTATTTATGTCCATGGAGAGGTGATTGATCCGGTCTTTGAATGTTCGCTTGAAACAAAAAGCTTTCTCTCAGTCGCTACCTAAATTGCTCATCACCTTCCCTGTGTTTTCTGAATTCTCTGTCTCGCAGCCAGGCACATTTTCCGTGCCTTTGTTCATTCCTCTGTCCTCTCTTTGCAGCTTTTCTCCATCTCCTGGCCTTGTTCCTGCCTGGGCTCCGTCTCACTCCCTTCTTTGCACTCGCTCCCGTCTTCCCTCCCTTTTTTTTCCCCTCCCCTTTCTCTCTCTCTCTCTCTCCTGTTCTGTGCTTAAGAGCTCATGTGTGCCTAAAGGTGTTCAGTAATGCAGATTTCTGCCCCTAATCCCAGTCATTAATTGTGGTTATGGGCGTTATGACAGTTTAATTTGCGACAGCGTTGTTGTGGTGGTGGGAAAATTGGCCACAGGGGACTCCTGGCCAGCAAAGCGTTATCAACCCTCCTCCTGCGGACACAATCGACAGCAACAAGAGCAGCAAAACAAAAATCAATTTGGAGGACGAATATCGAAAGCAGACGACACGGAGGAACCAATAATCCTTCCCTCAGTAGCACCTTAACCTCTCTCCAGACCGGTCTTTACAAGCAGCTTACGGTCATTTAGTCGAGACAATAGGAGTCCTCTTTCTCCTACTTCTGTCTCATTTATTCATCCTCTCCAGGGATGGAGCAGAGAGCAAAGCCACCCAAACTATCTTTATCCACTTTGTTTATAGAAAAGAGCTTAGTCACTTTTTTTATTTAGCCCAACATGAATCTTTAGGCCAGACTAAATACATAAAATAAATCTATGTTGGTAATGCATTTGCAACATGAAATATAATTTTCAAGGCGGCCAGGGGAGCAGGGTTTTGTTCATAACAGTAATGATTAAGGCTGCAGGATATACCGTTTCAGCATTGACACTGGAATGTCTCATCACAAGATGTGCAATAGGAAGTTAAATGAAGTCAAACACATCATGCTTCAACTTTTTTGCTGCTTGATTCGAAAAGAAAACTGGCACAGTTCTCATTCCCCATGTCTAATCTACAAGAAAAGTCTGATAGAACATCATTTACTCTGGTTTAGGGCTTCTTCTTTTTTAACTTGTTGACATGCAGGTTCTACGTGTGCAAAGCAAAATGAGCAAGAAGTAGGAAAGAAACACTGAAAAGGCTAATGTGGTGGCAAAAAAACATGCACATCATCAGTTGGAGGGCGGCACAAATAATCAATGTATTAATCAGGATTCTGATTTTGGCTTTGAACATGATCAATTGCAGTACTGACGTTTAAAATGCTCTGATTACTGAGAACAGCACATGTCGGTAAAATCTGTTGGGTTCATTTTGGGTACATCTGACATTACAATGGCTTACTGCATTATTATAAAGTAACTTTTGGTGACACCAGTCTGAGCTCTTTCGTACTATTTTGCCTCAAGGAGATGCACAGAATTCAGGTGAATGTTATTTTGACGTCTTATTTGGATTCAGATTTGTACATTAGCAGGAAAGTCGCATAACAGGGAACAATTGAAAAAAAAAACGTTGAATATTGTGATAAATGGACTGAAAGGCGGCTCGGTGATTAGCACTGTTGCCTCGCAGCTAGAGGTCGCTGGTTCGCGTCCCGTTGAGGACACCCGGGATCGTTCTGCGTGGTGTTTGCATGTTCTCCTCGTGTAGCTCCAGGTTCTCTGGCTTCCTCCCACAGTTGAAAAACATGTTGAGGTTAACTGGTGATTCTAAATTGTCCGTAGGTGTGAATGTGAGTGTGCTTGGTTGTCTGTCTCTAAGTGTAGCCCTGTGATAGACTGGTGACCTGTCCAGGGTGTCCCCTGCCTTCACCCTAAGTCAGCTGGGATAGACTCCAGCCCCCTGTGGCCCTAGTGAGGACTAAGCGGTGTAAAGATAATGGATGGATGGATATTGTGATAAATAATTGTGATCTCAATACTGATCAAAATAATCAGATTTTGTGTCTGTAATTATGCAGTTCTGGTCAGTTTGGTGAAAATATTTCAGCTTTGGAAAGGTTGATGTTGACTAAAAACAGGTTCTGTGTCACCAGCGTCTTACAGTTGTTACCATTACATGAGGAAACGCAGTGAATTTGTCATTTAAATCAGCACCACAAAGCTCTGTGTGAGGAGCCCGATCTGAATGTCATCCAAAGCAAAACAGTATTTTGGCTGTCTTTGCCAGTGAGAAAGGTTTATACAGGCTTGTAGTCTTCACAGTAAAATGTCATTCTTTAGCTTTTTTAATAATATTTTAAATTTTCCTTGCAGATGCTCTAATACAAAATCAGTCATTGCAGAATAATCAATTCTTTCCAAGTCGTGTTATTCAGGTTATCTGGGGAAAATTTCTGCATTTCTTAAAACATAGCAATGTGTTTTTTTTTCCCAATATCGTGCAGCTGTCTACTGATTAGCACTCATTGGAGGTCATAGTTTAATTTACCGTCACATCCCAGCTCGACTCGCTCCGTCAGGCCTCTCAGCCTCTGTGGACTTCACTCCGTCACCTCCCTGTTTATTTATTTGTCACCGCCGCTGTCTTATTCTGCTCTCCATCGGTCCGTCCCTCCTCCTTCCTCTCCTGCTGTGGCTGCTCTCCTCGTGCCCTTTCGCTGGCCTGTTGTCTCAGCTTCAGCATACTGGCCATTACTGCGAGCAGGGGTTCACTTCCTCCACAGAGAATAGAGTCAGAGGTTAGCTGGAGGTCTGGAGCTGCTGTGTGGACAGCATATGACCACGTCTACACAACGCAGCGCCGAGAGCAAGACATAAACGCGTGCGAACACACACGGGCGCGCACGCCGTTGTTTATTTACACGCAATAAAACATGAAAAATGTCATTAAAGGCCACGCAGCGGTGTGCGTGATAGAGCAGCCCGGTGCCCCGAGGGTGTCAGGAGGGTGAAGACCGCCACGGGGCCTGCTGCTATAAGCTCACATATGTGGGCAGATGATGACCAAAAGTAAACTCACTATCAGTTAATTATCAAACCCGTCCACACACACACCCACACACAACGCAGGGAGGTCAGAATATGTCAAAAAACCAGCCCTGACTCCCAAAAATGACCTTCCCAAACAACTAAACTGCATTCTTGGCTATGTTTTGAGGGACTTGTGACGAATACGTTTTAAATCCACGTATCTTGTTCTATTGCTTTACTGTCGCTCCCTCTCAGCCAGCCACTTGTACAATAGACAGAGCTGCAGCACTTAATCAATTGAACGGCTTGATGTCAACTACTAAATTAATCACTAACTATTTTAATAATCAGCCAGATTCTTGGGTTACAGCTTCCTATTGTCTGGCTTTTTTCCTTCCATTATGACAGTAAATGGAATATCTTTGTGGTTCTCTAAAGAGTATTAATGATTTCTTGCAGTCAAACAAAACAAAGATATTCTGTTTTCTTTAGCCCTTTTTAACCTCTACCTAAGCAGGAAAAGGCTCATTGAGATTCAGAATCTCTTTTATACGAGCCTCCTGGCACAGACATGATGTACAGACATTAAACTGTTTAAATAAGGCTTACATAAAGCATTTACATAAAGTTTACCATCATGAAAGACATATAAGCATTAACAACTAGGTGATGTTTGTCTTCTTTGTTTGACTTCGAGAATTAAACTGACGGTCAAAATAGTTTTGTCGATCGACTGATTAATCGATTAATTATTCCAGATATGACATTACATGTCAAATCTATGACTCACAGACTTTTCCTCGGATGCCCACATATTTATGATACTTCAGTGTTGCCTTTTATTTGTATGATGTTATTTATCTCCAAAATGACCTGCGGGGTTAAATATTTAAAAATATAAAGTAAATAACAGCTCGGCCAGCTGGTATGACAAATCCTTAATGTCTCAGAGCTGCGCTCTACACAGATGGAGTCCTATAATCCCAAACTCTCGAAAAACTGCCTTATTTGTGTACTTGTGTAGTTTAGTTTCTTCTCTAAACTACTTTATGTTTCCTCTCCTCCTCTCTCAGTCATGCAGCTGATGTGATGGAGACGTCCGGCTGGAAGTCCATGGTGAACTCTCACCCTCACCTGGTGGCCGAGGCCTACCACTCCCTGGCCTCGGCCCAGTGTCCCTTCCTGGGTCCCCCGAGAAAACGTCTGAAACAGTCCTAGAGGTCGGGAGCGACTCTGCTGTCCGAACCCTGCTGCGTCCTCCTGAACCGGCGACCTCACTGCTCCTCCCTCACAGTCCTCCTTTTGCTCCCATAGAGACGCCTGAGACTGACACCCGGGGCTTGGCTAGATGAAGCTGGGGGAGCTGCTCAGCTGGGCAGAGCAGAGAACCACAGGACTGGAGCCACAGAGGAGGTACCACACATCTCTGTAGGTAGGGATTCTATAAAGTCTGATCCCAGATATTGATGGATTGGAAGCCAAAAGCCTTGACTATTCAGTATCCTAGAACCTCATTCTGAGAGACAGTTAGATAAAGAACTGATCTTCTGGCTTGAAAAGTCAGTGCTGAGTCCCTGACAGATGCTGTTTTGTGGCATTTATATTGCCTTGTACAGTGTTAAAGCCCAAACTGCGCTTGTGAAAGGACACGTGAAGAGGATCAACCAGCCAGAAAGTGAGAGACTATTGTTCCCATTGTTGATGATTTAAATAGTGTTTGTTCAATGTCTTGTTTTTCTAGGCCACAAACAATTCTCTTGAATGAAAGAAGACAAATCTGAACACGTTTTAATGTTCACTGTTTAGCCTGTGTCTTAGAGCCGGGCAGACACTGTGTGGATTTGGCCCCATTTTAGCCCCAAACTTGACTAATTTTAGAGTCGGGAGGAATTTCTGCAGCTTGAGTTGCAGTTACAGTGTTTGAATAATCAAATGAATGATCAACAGTCTGTCTCTCTGGATCTCTGGCATGCTATATGTTTTGGTTGGCATAAATGCTGCTAAAAGAACAGCTGTAACCTGTCACAGGCTTGTTTTAATATTGTTGGAGCAGTATTTTACATGTTGTCATGTAATTTGATCAAACCTCACAATCTGGATCCTCCCAGTTATCTGCAGCTCCATATTTTTTTCTTCTTTTTTTTGTCCTTTTCATTTATAGTAGAACTTCATAAAATACTGCTGACGTTCTCTTTTTTCTCAACACTGAAACAGCCACAACATTAAAACCACTGACAGGTGATGTGAATAGCACTGATCCAAACCCTGCTGGGAAACATGTAGAGTACATGGATGTAACTTGAACAGGTATCATCCAGTTAATGCTCCTGAAGAACCCCCGCAAGAAAAGTGATCACACAAGGATGTAAAAGTACATTTGTAAGATTTTAAGATATATATCATTTACATCTGTGATTAAATTAATATTATGTACTTTGTTTTTATAGACATCAGAAAAAAAAAAAAAGTTTACCTTAGCCTTCTGAACCCCAAGTAGTTTCTTCTTGTTTCTGTCACATTTTCACTGTGGGCTCATTTTAACTGCAGTATGAAGTCCTGCACCTCTATGGAAACATCACGATGGACAGAACTTAGAAATATCTTCTGTGCATTGTGACACAATTATATTACGAAAAACCTTTAAAAAGAAAGAAAGAAAGAAGAAAAAAAAAGCCTAAGGTAAATTTTTAAAAATAATTTATTTTACCAAAATGTTGAAAAAAACTGGAATTAGTGCCCACAAGTGTTACCAACACTAGAAAAAATATACTCTACATACTGTAGATATTTTATGTGTTACATTTTTAGTTAGTTTTAATATTGGTCTCCTCTCTGCTCTGTGTAAACACAACCTGCAGTTCAGCTGAAAACTCCCAGAATGTTTGTCAAGTGACTGTTGGTCACAGCTGAATCACTGACGGCTTCACAGTTGCACAAAGGAGTGCAGAATCTTTTTTTTTTGTTTTTTACAGAATTAAGTTAGTGCAACTGGTTTACTTTTGGCCCTCAGACATGTACAATAAAGTGATTCTGACTGTTAGATTTGATCAGTTTTTCCGAAGGAACGGCACGTCGCCCATGATTAGTTTGACAAAAGTTGAAAGTCAGACACTAATTTGTTTTGACAGTGTGTAGCTATGATACATTGTTATTTATTTTCCCATTTTTTTTAAAGATACATGCTGGTGTTGTGGTATAACGTGCAGAACACCCATATCATGTGTGGCTCAGAGCTGTTTTGGCACCAGAACTGGGACTGAGACAATATGAAGGAGGTGGTTTTAATGTTGTGGCTGATTCGACTATAGTTTGTGGTTGTCTTGTTTATGTGAACTTTACTTGAAGTGTCACAAGACAAAATGAGCTCAACTGAGCTCCCACATCATAACTGATCAGTTGGTTTATACAATCTAAACACAAAAATGGCAGAAAATGGGAGGCTGAACAACAACACAGAAAATGAATGACAAAGCAGTGTCTGCCCAGCTTAACAACATACAACTTTTTACCTTGGCCTGTTAACCTCAGTGCTTTCCCTGCGACTGAAGCAATGTCTGCCCTCTAAACCTGTAAAATACATATATTTTGAATTTTCTCCTGCATGTTAGTGTCTTTTTTGTCCTTGAAATCTTCATTATTTCTCATTATGCAGTTTGGCCACATCTACCAGTGACTGACTCATTAATGCACAGCTTCTAGCAACTTGCTGCCAGATCGCTGTGGCTGAGTAATACATTTCAGTTTCAAACTTAATCCTGTTGTGATCAAAGTTCAATCCCCGTGTGCACGCGCCGTCGACCTCGTCTGATCACGGCGGCTAATATCCAGCTGTGTCGCGTGGAGACTCGGCTCTCGCTCTCGGTCGCAGGCCTGTTTGACTTGGTCTCTGTAGCGTTGCTTAGAGAACGGATAGGTTGTAATCACTTCAGAGAGAGTTGGACCTTTCTCTTGGACCGTATTTTAACAGGGATTTCTCTGTGTTGACCAAAGTCGAGGCCCAGCGGGCTTTGAGGAAGCTCATCCCTGAGCCCTGCAAATCACTCCTCATCAAACAGTCAGCCCTGGCCACAGATCTTTGGGGATATTCTGCCATTGTCCTGCCGTTCATCAAACACAGGGAAGGCCATTATTTGTGATACAGAGAGTATGCTGTAGCTGCATGACACAGCGCGTGTTAGTCGAGCTGATGATTCAATTAAATCAGTTATCTTTGCTGAACAGCGTCAGTATGTGCTGGTTGTGGAGTAATTGACGGAACAGTGAGAATGTTTTTCTTGAACATATATTTTTAGGGAGAATGTTCTGCCTTTATTAGAGGAGAAAAATGAGAAAAGAGGGATCTGTTCCAGTCATTCAGGAATGAATGTGGGATTTTGCGACTCATTTTGTAGCTTGTTTACTGAAGATTTTAATATAATTATCTGTCATTAAGGGAAAATAGCATAATAGCCCTACATTCAGCAGACTTTGTATATTTTATTATATGCCTGAACCAACATGTACACACTGAAACTGCAATTTTCTGAACATTTTCTTTACAGATTTTTTTTTTAGGAATTTTTGAAATAGATGAAAATATCAATGAAATTACAAACATACACTGTGAATATTCACATCTAATATAAAATAACATTAAACTGTAACTGTACATAACCACAAAATGTACTTACTTTAAAATAAGTGGAAAGTATTTGACATTAAAAGACTTGAAATACATTTGCATTGAAACATATATATAACATATATAAAGACTTTGATGTGAAAGGTTGTTGTGGTTGTCAACATAATGTAATATACACTCAGTGACAGATTATCATACACGAATAGAAACACAATCATTCAATGTTTTTGTTGTTAAAACTTCTGGATTCAACACTCAATAATATAAAACAATTAAACTATGCTATTAAAATTATACAACAAAATCTCTCATTTAATAATAATTTTTTTAAAAATCTATGTGATTTCCAGAACCTATACTTCTTTTTCTGTTATTTGTCACTAAATGCATCTAATTTTAGAAATATATTGACAGGATTAAACTTGAATTTAATTGTCATCTATTAGATAATCTGAAATTATGCTAAATATGTAAATGTATTTTAAGTCTTTTTATGTAAAAGAATTTCAGTTTTCTTAAACAATTTTAAATTTTATGCTTATTCACAGTTAAATGTTTGAGGTTTATTTTTACATTAGACATGTTAATTCATAGTCTACATTTGTAATGTTACATTTTTGTGTATTTTAGAAATGTGTCTAGAAAAAAAAAGTTTAAAATCAAAAGGAAAATTCCTGCAGTGACTAATTTTTCTCACAGTGAGTGAATGGACACACACACACAAATCATTTTTATGACTACATCATCACGCCAACTTGCTCGGTTCCCAAGGTCTAAGTCTTGTTCCGCTTTAAATTTGAGCATATTATCAGCGTGTTGTTGTGTGCCGTGTGTTAATGAGCTGCCAGATGGTTCAAAGACAATTGTCCATTATGACAGACAATAAAGTGACATTCTGTAGTTTGTCCCATTATAGTGACTGACATCACTAGTAGTAACACACATATGCTGAAGTATTTGCATATTTGGTGTTATTGATATGCACTGTATCACAATAGTGGAGTCAGTCTGGACAACACTATAAAGGAAAATGATTATATATATGAAAATATTAACATAAAATACACTATTTGAGTAATTTTCATCCAACTTGTTTGGTTGAAACCATGTGAAGCCCACTGCTGGAGAAACACAAGATAAAACTTTCATAACTTACCAGATATAGCTCAGAAAACAAAGTGATATAACGTGAAAAATGAAGTGACTAATTTAAAACAGCAACATATAAGTGCTACACATTGCTGAAGATATAAATAAGTAAGCTAACACAAGACGAGAATAGAAAAAGTAATAAGCAATACTGGCAATGAGTCTGAGTCAGTAAAAATATCACACACGATAAAGAAATGTTACACAGGAAGTTGGATTATTGCACCAGAAAAATGACATATTGCAAATTACAATGACAGCATGTACATAAAATCAGACTGAAGGCCAACCGTGAAGAACAAGATTCGGTAGTTTACTCTCTGTAATGCCCGGTGACCCTGACAACAAGCCTCCCAGCCTGCATTTCTGAGTTTGAGAATTTTTTGTGCTGTAAAGGTCAAAGAGTGTGTATGTGTGCATGTGTGCGAGTCCGAGCGAGTGTGTGAACATGGCAGGCATATGGTTCTCTCTGAGTGGGCACGCATGTCAGCACACTGCTTTTTTGGGAATGTCCCTGAGATAGGAAGAGGCTTTGTTAACTGGAGTCGGGCCTGTCAGTGTGACCTTCTTCATGTGAGCTGGAGTTTGAGGCATCAGGGTGTGATTTTTTATTTTTTTTTTCTAGCTTTGATAGTCAGCTTGGGTAGCAGCTTGCAGCCAACCTTCTGTGTCTTTGTAAAGATGTGTGTGTGTGTGTGTGTGTGTCTCCATTGGCCTTAGATGAGACAGTCAGGGGGAGATAGATGGAGTGATGCATGTGGAGAGGCGTACTCAGTTGTTATGCATGCTGTATGAGTCTGTCACTCCCCTCCCTCCTCCTCGGCTCCCCATCATTCACTCCTCCTTTTATGGGAGAAGGGAGAGCGAGGCGTGGCAGGTCAATGCTGTGAAAGTCTGTGACAAGCTCTGCATCTGTGTCAGCCCGCCATCGCTAAAGAGGAGGAAGAGCCGGGCCGAGATTGATGCCTGCTGGTGTGTTCGGCCCCGGACAGGAGGAAGGACAGCGGGGGAGGAGATGGGGGACGAGGGGGGAAGTCGAGGGAAGGGTCACGACGAGGGCTGGACGATGTATCGTTCCAGCGTTGTGATGTGCGCGATTTTACCCAAACATGTCATGTTAGAACTTCTTTCACTGCATGCTGAAAGAAAACTCGCATGGCTCTCATGTCCCATTGCTAATCTTAGATAAACTTTATTGATTCACAAGGGAAACACAAAATGAATAATTATATAAGAATATTTAAAACATAATTAAAAATAACAATTAAAAAATGTAAAAAAACAAGCAGAAAGATTCTAATCTTCACGAGAAGTCTGTGTGATAGGACATCATTTACTCTAAAATCAGGGTTCTTGCATACATTGCATTCGTTTTTCCAATTTCATTCACAACAGTTTGTTGACATTCAGGCTCCACGTGTGCACAGCAAAATGAGCAAAGAACAAATGTGACATGAGACACCTTATGTCACTCTTGTCAAAGCAACTGTTTGATCATTTTTGGCCTAAATGAGAGGAGCCCAGAAGCTTCTCTGCGCACATCTAACCGTAACCCTAGCGTCTGCATATGGGACATTTGGGTAACTCTGGTGAATTGTGTTGTATATCCATAAGCAGATGATCCTCTCGTGAGGTATTCTGGCTCCAATTTTATTTCTATTTTGCTTCTAGGCAATACTCAGAATTCATGTAAGGACTATCCAAAGTCTTGCTCTGCATTAGCAGGAATGTAACATAGAAATGAAAGTGCTATAAAACATATTTGGTCTGTAAAATCAATAAATGATCGTGATAAATAGGCTGATCCTGATTCCAGTATTGACAGATCACAGAAAGAATGATGTTGACCCAAACAGCTCCTCTGTCGGCAGTGTCTTGCGCCACATTTTTCATTACACTATAAAAAAAGATTTTACAAGGCTCACACTTTTCCAAGAGTTTTCCACTGCTGTATATTTTTCTTATAGCCTCTCAGATTCCTTTTGTTTGGTCTCTTTGGAGTTTTTTGTAAAAAATAATCACAACTAACAAGTACCTCAGCTGATCAAACCTGAGCATGCTTGAGCCTCGTCTCCTTAATGAGGCGTACCTAACGCCGCTCATGTTTTATTAATAGTTCGTCATTAATGGGCTAATGCTTAATAGGCTACTAAAAAGACAAATTTGAGCAACTGTGGGGCTGCGAGGTGGGCTGGTGGAAATTCTCCTGCAAGACATGTTGCTTTCGTCTTTTCAACTGTTCAGTGCCTCGTCTCCTTTAGTTGACAATTTTACCAGCTGTCTCCTGGACAAATGTGATGTTTTATCCCCATATAAGATCAATTTTATTGATCACTTGAAGAATTTATAGCCAATATTTACTGTCCTTTTAGCTCAATTTTCGATCTAGATGTAGTGTACAGGGTCTTCCTAAGACTGACTGAAAACTGTTGCCTCTAATCACAGTTCAAATACGTTCATGGTACGTTGATTGGTAAGTTTGCTGTTTTTGTGAACATGCATAGTTGTTTGTCTCTTTGTGTTGACCCTGCAATTAACTGCTGACCTGTCCGGGGTGTAAGCCACCTCTCACCGATGGTCAACTGGGTCCCTGTAACCCTCCACAGGATAAGGCAGGTATAGCTAATGGGTTAATGGATGGGTATCCTTCATCAATCTGGTCGTCTTCTCTACGAACCTTCACATCTGTATCATAGTCAGTGTGACCACTTGTTGGAAAAAAATCCTGCAAAGGATATCAACATCTGAAGGAGCCCTTATAAAAATCTGTCTCTGATCATTGATTGTACTCTGAAAAACTCATCTCTGTGTAATAAAGTTACATTCTTAATATTTTTTCAATGAAAATGACCTCTTTCTGAATTGATATGGCTTAAATCTAACTCCAGTGTAGTTTTTTGAAGTCCCGCCTCTGTCTCCATCCATCTAATTAACCAGCTCACCTACTACTCTGCTCAAACTCTACAAAACTACTCTACTAAACAATGGCAAGTTGTAGTATTGGAGTAATTCAGACACACAAGTTTGAACCAGAAACAGATTCTGAAGAAGAATAATGATACCAACAGCTCCACCTCGCAACTAAACAGGATTGGTTCCTTAGGTTTGCATGAAATATATGGATGTGACTATCGTCAGTAAACACTCAGCCATGGTGCTGCCTGATTTGGTCCTAATGTGTCTTCAAACATATAAAAACCAACATTAAAAAGACTATGACAAATTGTTCTGTAAAATTACACTGAAATACTGATGACTGCAGCGCCAGGAATTTACAGATTTAGGAAAGTGGAATCCAGTCACCATGTGGAGCCACCAGCACAACACTGCCGACTTCAACGTTATTATTAAGCGTATTATAACCTTTGTGGGGCGATATTTGACCATATATCCCTCATGATATCCCAAGTAATCCACTCAGATAGTATCATCTGTGACAGGCGAGAGGAGCTCAGGCCTTGGGGCAGAGAAATGGAAGGATGAAGTGACAGGGGTAATGGATGGATAGAGGGATGAAGAGTGATCGGGTGTCATACAGGTGGGATAGGGCCAGACAGATGGTGAATGAAGGAGCGATGGAGGATGGATGGCCAGAGCACCTCAGACATTGACAGCAGTGAGAGATTTGTCTTCTTTGCACACCATTTGTCTTGTTTCGGCTTCTCCGCTGCGTCTTAGAGAGAGTTAAAGCTCATAAAGCTATTTATTCTGCAGCAACAGTAGCGCCGGTGCTAGTTTTGAAGTGAACCTGTTTGGGAATGCTGCCATTTTAGCAGAATCCTGCACTCTTACAGGATCTTCTTAAGGATTAGAGGAAGGGGCACAAACAAACAAACTGCAATCCGCAATGAACTGTTTGCTAATAACAGTGGATGTAGAAATTAGAGTTAAAAAAAAAGAAAGAAAAAAAAAACGCAGACATGGGAGTTGAGTCACACACGGACACAATTACACATATATATATGAGCTGCTAATTGCTTTGTGTGCTCCAATCCGTCGCGCGAATGTGCCGGTGCAATATTGCAGTGCTGTGGGTGTTTGCCCGGCTCATAACCGCAGACCAATGTGGCGAAGACAAGCTCATATATTAAGATAACCCCGAAACGGAATGGAATTGTATTTCCCCGGCGGTTCAAACGACTTCTGTGGTTGTAAACTGATAGTGGATGAGATTTGGCTTTAATGAAGCAAGACTTATTGTGCACAGTGCAACAGAGGAAGGTGCACGGGTGTATATGTTTCATTATTCGAGGGTGCGTTTGAATGTGCATGTGTGTGTCCATTTTTTCCCTTAACAAGGAGCGCTGTCATCTATAGCCTCATGTTTGCTCGCGCTCTCACGGCGAGTGTTATTGTATCTCTATTTTTCTTGCTTTGAGGTGAGAGTGTGTGTCTGAGGGCTGTGATTTATTTTACTCGAAATAATCAAGTGAAAGGTTTTTATTTTGTACTCGTCCCCGGTGTAATCTTTCTCAAGGTTGTGTGTGTTTGTGTGTGTGTGCGTGCGCAGGCTGTAAGAGTGTCATCTTCATCTGTTTATTAGAATGTTCCCTACTGGCCTGGCTGTAATGAGACCTGTGGAGCCAAGGAGTGATGGAGCTGAATTCATCAGGACAACACTCTTCACAACAGAGAGGTAGCAGATAGGACCGAGGCCACAACACACACACATCTCCTGGGTTAATAAGTAACTAGCAGAGGTCTCCTAATTTTTGTGAAAACCCAATTATTGCTGGCTAAAGCTTCCTTCATTTCTGTGGATCTATTTCTGATCAGTGATTTTCACCCAGTTCAAACAGACGCCATGGATTTTGAAGTGAGAGCCGATGGAGCTAAAATCTTGCTGGTAATTGGGCTTGCATAATTTTCCTTGCAAAATATCCTCCTCTAAAGCTACCTCGTGTATTTTAGCAATGGTTGAAATTCCATCTGGAATTATTAGCTCAGTTACTAAGTAGCAGGGGAAATATTTTACTACCCATCTCCCTCCGGAGTATTAATCCCGTCAAAATAGGGCTGAGGATATGCAGTATAATGGAAGGAGAGATGAATGAAAAATAAATGGGGGGCCTGAGTAGAGTAGAGCTTTAATGTCTCAGAGGCACCATTTGGTTTTCACACAGTAAATGCAGAAAAAAAATGGAGTTATTGACAACAAACACAAGAAATACAAACAAGTCTGCAGCAGATCTGAGAGGCAGAGTGGTGCTCTGAGCTAAATGCTATCAGCATGTTCACATGCTCACAGTGGAAATGTTTACATTGTGGGGGTATGTAAGGATAATGCTTCCCATGTTCACCAGCTCAGATTAGTGTGTTAGCATGCTCACATTTGCTAATTCAATTAAACTGGCTTTTTTTTTTTGTATGCCACTTTTCAGACAAGTTGAATCTAACAAAATGCTCCTCAGGACCGAAGAAAATACAACAACACTAAAAACAATCTTCCCTCATAAATGATTGTGTTATAAATTAAAGACTGAGGAGATTTACATTTAATACATCAATATATGCAATGAGGAAACACAGGAGGCAGGATGAGTAAGAATAGCAAAATAGGACAATAACAGGAAAGTGATTAGCTGTGGGGCTGCAAGGTGGAGCAGTTGGTAGCACTGTTGCTTTGCAGCAAGAAGGTCGCCGGTTCGCTTGGGGGCACCGGAATCTTTCTGCGTGGAGTTTGCATGTTCTCCCCGTGCAGCGTGGGTTCTCTCCGGGTTCTCCGGCTTCCTCTCACAAGGTCCAAAAACATGTTTAGGTTAATTGGTGATTCTAAATTGTCAGTAGGTGTGAATGTGTCTCTAAGTGTAGCCCTGTGATAGACTGGTGACCTGTCCAGGATAGACTCCAGCCCCCCCGTGACCCTCGTGAGGATTAAGCGGTGTATAGATAATGTATGGATGGATGATTAGCAGTGAGCAGGAAGAGCAGCTGAGACAGTAAAGTAGCTGACAGATGTGATAGGTTTGAAAACAAAAGTACAAGAGAAATAAAATCTGTCCTCTCGGTGACACTAGATGAGAAAGCAGTGCTGCTACAGTTTTACATTATGTGTATATTCATGCCAAATTAAAAATAAATAAATAAATGTTAGCGCTTGGCTCTGTTCTCTGGAGATTGTGATTGTGTTGGTATAAAGTGTCACACTAGTCTTATCCAAAGCCAACATACACAAAAGCAAGCTGAAGGAATAGTTTTGACAAAATTAGAAATTCATCATTACTTCCTCAACATAATGTCTTAACGTCTTTTGTCACTTGTTTATGTAATTTTCAGCAAGAAAACAGCTCCTAGATCTAGCTGTATAATAATAATAATAACAATAATATCAATTGTCACAGTATGAATCATTTTGGGCTTAACTGTACACACCATGTATTATTTGGCTAGTAATCTAGTTCGAATTAAATTAGAGCTCTCATATCTCATAGATGGTGTTTAATGACCTTTTATATAGAATGCAACGATAGTCACGTTCCAGTGTGGATGCACGGAGGACTGAATCAGTATTCACAGTAGTCCTTATTAGAGAAAGAATAGTTCTGAATCTTTAATGTGACATTGCTATAATAATGAATTACTTAAAAATGAATGCTGTGAAGATGCTCATAAGACCACGACAAACTGTGGTTTTAAATCAGGGCCTCACATGAAAGGTTTTTGCCCTCAAGAATGAAGTTATGAGGAGACAATACAAAACCAAATCACAGCATGAGAAAGGTCCCATTTGAAACTCACACTCGTTCCCTTCATTGTAATGGTGTAGCAGTATAGCCAAATGTGAGGTCCACTCATGGGAAATGAAAAACAAGGACAATTTTGTAGTGAAGTGCTACAAATATTTTAAAATACTACTTTTAAAAATATTTAAACTAGATTTTTTTTCATGTTTAATATCTAGATACATAAAAAATAAATGTAATTGTTGCTGATGCAGGACATTAGCCTGAGCAACTGAGTAACCACGTCCACCAAGCCAAGGAAAGATTTGTCAGAAAAACTCATTTATTAGGAGGACTTTCACAATATTTGTGTAAGTGTGACCTGTTTAAAAGTTCAGAATGACATTTTATGAAGATTTTTCAAATATTTTTAAAAAAGGCTTTGCTGAATAAGGTTCTTACTCTTCACTTGGCCTTAAAAAAAAACTTAAAAAAATAAAAATTCATACTTGCAGTTACAATATGACAACATATCTGACAAGAAGTTTTTCTATTTAATTTTTATTTCATCAAAATGACCAGAAACTCTGGTCTCCTGTTGACGCCGTACCTCGATGGAGCCCTCTTGGTAAAGTAGACATATGTATGTGTGTGTCAGTGTGCGACAATCTGGCCTCGGTAAGAACGTGAATGGTTTCTATGCATATTATTTACATTTTTACCAAAGGTGCCATGTCACAAATTATTCATACCACTTGAAATTGAAAGTGCTAGCTTTTATAGTCATCTGAAATGTTACTCGTAATATCTACGATGTTTGAGAGCAGTGGTTCTCAAACTTATAACAATAATAGTAAGATAAGAATAAGACTAAAAAGCCTACATTTATCAAATAAATTTGTATTAGGGCTGTCAAAATTAAAAATGTATTCTTCTTCCCAGTCCTTTTTTGAACTTGTTAATATTATGATTTAATTCTGCAATATTATTATTCTTTTTTGCTCTTTTTTGATGCTCTTTTTAAAATGATTTTCTTTTGTTTTTATATTTTTTCCGCTTCCATTTGTTCGAAATAAATTCAATTCAGTCATTCATTCAAAAGAAAATTAATGTGTTAACGTAAAGAGATCAATCCGTGGAATAAACAAATTAATTTTCACGCATTAATGCACAAACAACAAAGTTAGTACTCATGATATGTTAAGAATTCAAATTGGGGGAACACAAAACACAAAACTGAAAAAGTTTGAGAGCCGCTGTTCTCGAGTATCCTCACACTGTCATAGTCTTTAAAATAAGAACAGCTGGTGTCGTAGTTCTCTAGTCTGTTCCAAAGTATTTGGAAGTGTTGGATGACTGAGAAAAGGGTATGGATATGTTTTTAGAAAAACTGATTCATCATCAACACCCTTTGTCATTTGTTTATGTGACATCCAGCCAAAATTTTCATTTATTAAGGCATAGATGATAAAATAAACCATCTAATGTCCCTGTTGGCCAGTTTGTCCCAACACTAGCACATGTACTGCACACTGAGCAGACAGTGAACGCCTCACCTTCATGTCTGAATGTATGAGACTCTCAGAGAGAACATGTGTTTGGATAAAATATCACAAAACCCCCTTTACTAGGATAATACCCGCCAACTACATATGATATGGACTCTGCTGCCAGGGCCGGACCAACTCCTCTCTGATGAAGTAACAACGAAATGTGTAGATTAGAGGCAGGATTTTTGGCAGGACGCTTGTTTTGGATTGCATTAGGGTTGTGAAGGTGCATCTGATGATAACCTGAAAACAAACCAAACACATAAAACAAATATCCAGCCAACTGATAGAGGCCTTGTTCAGATAAATATTTGCTCTGGAATTGCTTTGCTTGGCATGAAAGACAAATGGTGTCTAAAGAGTTAAAAGAATAGTGTTAGAATTAAAACGAGAGGAAAAAAAAAATCACCCCTTAAAATGAGATAGTCTGAGAGGTAGTGGAAGAGAGGACTGAAGGACTTGAAAAGAGGAAACAGGGTTGTCTTACGAGCTCTGTGGCCCATTTGTTACCTGTGCATGGGTAAATGAGAGCCCTCTTTTAGCCTCGTTAAGCATGATGCACTGCCTCGACCATTGGCACGCTGCTGATTAAAATTTGCCCTCCGGAGTTCGGGGAAGCGGCTAGCTGAGGCAGCTCTCAAAGCAAACGGGCAGAAAGGTCACGGCTCGGCGACCCCCTGCAGCCAGGCCTTATTTATTTAGCCTTTTACCATCACCTGCCACTGGGACGCAGGGAGCAGAGGAGATCTTCATCCACGCCGATGCGGCGGCAGCATCCAACACATGATCCTCCTGTGGAAGGATCAATACTACACCGGGGTCTGGTTTAAGTTCTCAAACGGATTGTATTTGATGTGATTCCACAGATGTAAACATGTCTGATACAGAAAGGAATATTATACTCGTTTTTAGCTCTTGAGCCAGCTGGAGATGAATTCCGTGACCCAGGGCCAGTACGTTTGGTAAGTCTGAAAGCTGTGATAAAACTGTACGCAGTGAAAAACATCTCCGGTTCACAGTGAAATGGTGGTCTGGGTGGTGGTTGTGTGAACTCTAGAGTCAGTTAATCCAACATGAATATCTACGGCGAATGTGTCCACACCTAGATTTGAGAGATGTCTGCTCTGTGTGCTGGTAGCTGAACAAGTCATGAAAAGTTTGAAATATTTAAAACTGCACTGATCAATATTTGCTGGCTGCATGTCTCACAGTGTGTCAGAGTCTTTCTGTTTGTTTAAGCCGTGGTTTCTTTACTTTGGTCCAGAATCAAATGTCTGAAATGTCTCAAAATCAACACAAGCAGGTTGAAGACATAAAGCTCTGCTGGTTCACAAGTCCCCTGTTGAGAAATGTACATTTTTTGTATTGTTTAAATAATGCTGCAAGTATGAATGTGCTACAAACTGTGCTGCAGACAAGGATTACTGCTGAAACTAAAACAACTACTTGTAAAAGTAGAAATCTTTATGAAAGTATTAATTCCATTATATATTACAGACATTCTCAATAAATCCCAGTTTAAGTCATTATCCGTCTTAATCCCAGAGCTTGCAAATGGATTTGAAAGATGTTATCTTTAAAAAAAAAAAAGAATAAATAAATCCCAAATGGCACATTTATCCAAGCCAGAAATTGTAACAACTGATGTAGATTTTTCTTTTTTAATTTTTCAATGGTGCTTGAACTCATCATGTGTGACACCATGTGCTCTGTCATTAAAAAAATGAGCCAAATTGGAACTGAAAATGGTCAAAATCCCTTTACAGCACATGTCTGCTTCAGAAAATTACCAAAAAATAAATACATACATATAAATAAACAGATTTTGTAAAAAAAAAAAAAAAAAAAAAAAACAGAAAGAAAAAGACCGGCATTATTTATGCAAACAAATAAAAAAATATGAGTAGTAAAATATTGATAGTATGTACAGGCACCATTTGTCTCCACTGTTTCCCAGTGGTTCACTTGGGAAAAGGTTTTTGTAAAAATAAATAATAAAAGGAATTCAACGTGTTGTTTCCATAGAGGTGCAGGACTTTATATTGCAGTGAAAAATGATTCCACAGTGAGTAAAAATGTGACAGGAGTAAAAAAACAAACAAAAAAACGCTCAGAAGAACTATTGCACATTTGCATTCTCCTGTATTCCACATAGATTATAAGCTATTTAAAATACATCATGTATATAAATATATTATCTAAAGTATTCCCCAACAGTACTGCTATCCAACATCAGGTCCAAACTGAGTATCAGAGTGCGTCGCCTCTTTTTCATTGTGATAATCCAGTCAGTGATTTAACTGCGGTTCAGCTTCTCAGCCTAGAAGACAGTAGGAAGGTGAAGCCTGTCCTGCTCTGCCGTCCACCTCAGCCGGCTGTGGAGGCGTCTCAGCTCACCGTTCACAGCTGCCATCATCAGAGACATCTGAATGACCCGAGTCAAGGTTGGGAACACGATTTTTATCAGGCAATCTAGATTCCTGTTTCATGTGGCTCACCGATACATGGATTGCTGCGTGGGCGCTGCGGTCTGCCAGCAATGACATGTACAGTACTGTGTGTGCTGCGAGCGCAGAGCAGGACGACACGGTGCGCACGTCAGCTGTGTTTTGGGTAAAAACTGTGTTGCTTTGAGATAGGAAAAAACAAATCTTGTCTTTTCTCATTGCTATCTAAATGAATCCATGGCCCAATAAAGAAGCAAGTTAAAACTCCAATGTGAGATTCTATTTTTTGCTTGGCTTTTTGCATTACTTTTTAAAAATGTGGACAGTATCAGATTCTATTAACTGACCTGCCTGTACAAAAGAACAAGACGTCCAACCCTGTTTCCACAAAATTATGTTTCATATATATAATAAGAATTCATCATGTATTGGAGACCACATCGGTATCAGCCGGTATTAGTATCGGTCCGATGAACAAATGTAGCCGATGTGAAAAACCAATGATTGTCTAACATTAGCGCCTTCGTCTCTACATTTGATGTTGCTGCTATTTCACAGATGTTCTTACTTAAATGGGCTGTGGACTTGAACGTTACATATGTTAAAATATGTTTAAGTATGTGTTACTTTTGTTACTTAGTAAAGAAGACGATGTGGTCTGTGGTATGGGCTTCTTTTGAAAAGTTTTCACGTTCTCACAGTTCTTATTTATACTCATTTTTCAGTGTGAACAAACATTGAATATCGACATCAGTAATATCGGTTATCGGCGATATCAGAAATCTTAATATTGTATCAACAGAAATTTTTTTTATCGTGCATCATTAATATATATATGTACATACAGTATGCCCTGCCTACAGTCAAGCATGGTGGTGGGAGTGTCATGATCTGGGGCTGCATGAGTGCTGCTGCCACTGGGGAGCTACAGTTCACTGAGGGAACCGTGAATGCCAACATGTACTGACATCCCGAAGCAGAGCATGATCCCCTCCCTTTGGAAACTGGGCCTCAGGGCAGCATTCCGACACGACGACGACCCCAAACACACCTCCAAGACAACCACTGCCTTGCTAAAGAAGCTGAGGGTGAACGTGATGGACTGGCCAAGCATGTCTCCAGACCTAAACCCTATTGAGCAGCTGTGGGGCATCCTCAGACGGAAGGTGGAGGAGCACAAGGTCTCAAACATCCACCAGCTCTGTGTTGTCATCTTGGAGGAGAGGAAGAGGATTCCAGTGGTAACCTGTGAAGCTCTGGTGAACTCCATGCCCAAGAGGGTTAAAGGCAGTGCTAGAAAATAATGGTGGCCACACAAAATATTGACACTTTGGGCCCAATTTGGATGTTTTCACTTTGGGATGTACTCACTTTGTTGCCAGCGGTTCAGACATTAATGGCTAAATTTACACTGTTATACAAGCTGTACACTGACTACTTTACATGGTAGCAAAGTGTCATTTCTTCAGTGTTGTCCCATGACTCGACTCAGGAACCCTCAGGTCCTGTGTGGGATCATTATTGTAAAGTGTCATTTTCGTTAGTTTGATTTTGGATTTTACTCACATTTTGGTCAGGTTTACCAAAATATCACACTTGGGTTGACATTTCCCCAACCATAACTACATGTTAGAAGCTTGTTTAGGCACCAAGACTGTGTAGTTTGGTTTAGAAAAATGTCCTTGTTTGGGTTTAAATACAATCTTTTGTGACATCTTTGAAACGCAAACATAAGTTGATTTGAAACATATGACAACATGTAACATAAACGTTGCCCTGCAGAAAATAAGTTTCCCTCAAAATGAAACTGAGAATGCAGTTTAGTCGTAGAGGGAACTCATTTAAAGGAACCAATGCAGCACGCTGTTGTATGAAGGTAATCATGGTGACAACTAAAATCAGCGTTCAAGGTTTCATTTCTAAGTTGATGTGCAGTGGAAGTGAAGATACTACTGAAGTGTAACACCTCGCTCTTCCATCGCAGCTGTCTTCCAAGTTTGTATTCACCGAGTGACTCCTGCCAGTGCAGAATCTGTGACTAATGTTGATCTAGAATGATGTAAAAGTTGGATGAATTTTAATATAACTTTGGTTGCAATGAAAAAAAAAAACACACCTGATTTCAGGTCACGTATGGAAATGAGTCAGATCAGAGCTAAAAAAGATTAGATGATGTGGTTTGTGTTGTTCACACAAATTCTGATTTGTGCTTCTTTTTTTTCCCGCAGTGTGACCGTAGCATTAAATTAATTACCATGAAAGTTGGTACAAATATTCTTTGTGCCAACAGGATGAATCTTAATTACTTCTGTGAGCTTCTGACTTTTCCTGCAGCACAGTTTGTGGTTCAGAGTGAAATGTCACTGACTCTGTAGCGTCTAGTCGCTCAATGGATCAAAGGTTTCGTGTGAAAGGGGTTCCACGTTGCGACAAACACTCTGGGAATTATCATCAATTCTGCTATTATTCTCACCTTATCTGAAGATTCAGCTCATTGTTTTGGTTTTCTGGCTCATAAATTCTCCTCACATCACGTTCACTTCCAGCTGCAGCGGCTGACTGATGAAAACCTGCCAGGAATCTGCCTGATTTGAAGATGCTGCTGTGTTATGACATGCCAAGCATCGCTGTTGTGAACAGGTGTAATGGAACAGTTTGGCATTATGTTGAAATCGAATTAAAAGTCGCAAATAATGACGGAAAAATTGTCTGCTGTAGCTGATGGTTGCTCGCTAGTATGATATAGGCTGTAGGAACGTCCTGATCTGATCTTAACCATGGAGACCAAGGTGGATCTGTGCTTTTATTTTTTATTTTAGCTGATCGATTTTGACTTTATTGAGCGCTGCTGGGCTGGACACCCAAAAACAAATGTGATTGATGCAACCTAATGGAATTATTTTTAAAGTATGTTGAATTAAGGGAATTAGTCTTTCCCTTACAATCAATGATTTTTAAAATTACCAATTACTTATTAATGTGTTAATTAAGTTTTTAAGGACTTAAAATCCTAAACTCATGCTTGACAGACATTAAGTTATCGAGCCAATTTAATCAATTTACTACAAGGCAAATGTTTCAAATCAACTGAGGCACAAATTTCACTTCCCCGAGTTTAAACCTTCGTCCAGATGATGCTCCGTCCTGCCAAGAAGAAAATTCACCAGGAAGCAAGCTTGCACCTTTTGGGATGAATTGGTGGTGACTTCCAAAAAGCCCACATCATCAGTCACCTACAGTACAGCAGATAAACCTGATAAACTCAGCTCGCTCGGAGTAAAGACGATCTGCTACCAGACGGGAGAAAAGCTGCGAGACAGCAGACAAACACTTTTAATCTCTTCGCCTGTTTCATCTCTTTTCCTCATCTCCTCGCTGCCTGTTTGGGTTTGTTGCACGAAACTCTTTGACAGGTACAAACATCAGCTGTATAATTACTCTGAACATTTTGGGAGGCTGTTAGGGAAAAAGTGAAGTGGGGCTTTCTGTCATTTGTTGCTCAGATGTGCGTTTGCGTTGTAGGAGAGGAGGCACTTTAACTCCAGCAGGCCGGGTCTTTTTGTAAAATTACACTTGTCTCGTCAGCCTGTAACACGCTGCAGGATTACGCTGGCACGTCTGCCGACATGAAATCCTGGCATTAGGTCGACTCGCTGGCAGGGAAACGTCTCTGATAGCTGGTGAGAGCAAATATTCTGCATATCAACAATCTGAAATGGCTCGCGATTGCGTGTTTTAATTGAGTTTTGCTCTTTAAGTGCCTCCCTTCAACCTACTTCCGCTTCACTTACAGGTTTTCTTCGCTTTTTTTTTTCTTCCAGAATCTGTTTTGACAAGCAGAGAGAACAGGATGTTTTATTCAGCCGGTTGGTTGCAGACAGAGAGACGACTGATACAGCCGTAATTTTTCCTTGATTCCCTCGTGAAATTATGTCCTCCGACTGCATTGTTAGAAATCATTTTCCAGCTACTTTTGACCAGATATCTGCCTAAAATAAATAAACAACACAATTAAGCAACAAAAACGATCCCATGAATGCAAAGTAGTGCACTTTCCTGGTAAGAAGTGAAATGTAAAAGCTTGTAAGACAAATCTAACAAGACTAAGGGGAATATTTACTAAGCCTGATGCAAATCATGGCCAGGAGTGCAAGAAATACTGTGTTTATTCCAATTGTTCAATTAGGTGGGATAATGTTTTGATGGATGCTGTGCGTGTTTGTGGAGGAATTACATGCAAAATGAGTTGTTATCTGCTGAACTTGGAAGACAAGTTGAAGAGGAGAGTCTTCTGGAAATGTGTGCACTCAAACAGAAAGAGGAGAGCAATATCTGATTAGCATAGACACAGATTTCACCCTCAAATAAAACATGTATTTTTTTTTTAATTGCAATATTAAATGAGAAAAGTTAATCTGCAGGGGAATTAACACACAATGCATTATTATATTCTATTTTATTTTTAATTGCCACCTGCTGCGTGGATTTTGTATTTTCCATTACAAACAAAAAGACATTTGTACCATAAATTAACACAGAAAAAAACAAAAAACAAAAAATCATTAGAATGCAGAAAAAGAAGAGTTTGATGCTCAGAAGTTCCTGAGGGAGGATCTCCAGCCCTCTGCTTGATCCTCACGCCTTCAGCGTCACACTGTCGAGTCTAATTTCAGGAAACGGGATTCCTGGGGATCCAACACCTGGAACATTTGAAAACAAACGTCGAAACCTAATTATTACCCTGTTTATTCTCTTTGATTGTACTCTGGACATTGTTGAAAATCAGACACGTGCTCTCAAAGATACCTGGAGGTTTAAATAAAGGTTGAATGAATGAATGAATGAATATAATAATGGGAAACCATGCAGGAAGGAAAAGCAGCTACTTTCTAAGTCAAATAAAATGTCTCCTGTGTTTTTGTGAAACTGTAAATCGATAATGTTGATTTAAAAAAAAAAAACAGGTTTTAATAGCATAATCACACAGCACATGTTGGATGATTACAGGCAATGCTATAGTAGTATTTCTAAAGTTTAGGCTTTATGTGTTTGTCCAGTATACTTATTTAGAATGTCACGTATGTGGACGCCAGGTCTTGAGCTATTTAACGGGTAAAAACAACTTATAATTTAGGCCACAGAGCAAATAAAATAATGTAGAGACCTAAATACACTCAGGTTTTAGGAGTCTTCTGCAGGGCTTCATAAAAAAAATTAAGAAATGCTCTATTAACTTGGGGTTATGATTGAATTTACTACTAACAGTGTTACATTGTGCAGCTGCTTGTAAAGCTGGTGGCTCATGTGGCAGCTAATAATTATACAATAATGCAGCTCATAGTCAACACAGAGTTCATATAAACACTCAAAACACCCCCTGAAGTCATAAACTACAAACATGGAGCTGTCACACCTGCCCAGACCTCCACTGACTGCAGGGTTGCCAGTTTTGAAGAAGTACTGTTGGATGGTGAAAACATAAATCGTGAGCTGTTTGCTTTGAGTAGAAATCTGTTTTATATAGTGCAGAACACTACATCATAAGCATGCAATCATCTCACAAAATACCTCGGCTTTTATTTAAAATCCCAGTTCTTCTTTCCAACCTGGCAACCCTGCACACCTGCGCGCTATTTGGCTTTTGCAGCGTCTGGAACAGCTGATGCGCACCGGCGACACAAACGCGTCTGTTTCTAATCAAAGAAACGCGTAAAGGAGATGGATAGAAACAAAGTGAAGCGACAAATGAGGAAAAAGACGCTTCAGCAACAGAAATACGCAGGAAGGGTTAAACAGGCGAGAGAAACACACCGACGGATTTCCGTTTGTCCTCCTCGGATGTAAACTTGTGAGTGTAACGTGAACAAAGTGACTTGGAGCTCCAGTTCTAAAGCATCCAGACTCCAGTGAACTTATTGTAACCTGCAGACAGTGAAGGAGCCTCATGGCTGCTCATCCAGCACTAAGGTAAGCCACTTTCTAATGAGGATTATATTTCTGTCTTTCAGCCTGTTGCATGTTGTAGGTTCATAAATTCTTTGGCAGGAGCTTTGTGGCTTTTGGTGTTTTTGGGTAAAAGTGACCACAGTTAAAAAAAAAAAACACTGATCAGAGGCCTTCTGCTGGAGGAGCTCTGAAACTTTTAAAAAGTCTGTGAAATGATTAGTTGAATTGTACATTGAATTTGTCTTTTAAACTTAATCTCATTTTTGTGATCCAGTATTTCCTGTTGAAGGTGTTCCACATGTTTAGTTTTGTATTGTTGATGCTACATTTGGTTCAGTAAATATCATCAGCTGACTTCTGCATGATGGATTTTCTTCTTAAGTTGTGCTCAAAGATGGAATTTTTCATGAAGGCTTAATTTCTTTTTTCATATTTTCACTCATCATCAGAGATCATGTGACCTACTTGTCTCATATTGCTGATTGTCGTCGCCTTAGTATCCAGTGTGTCACCTTGACTCAGGTGCAGGCTCTTCTGTAATGTGTGCACATGTGAGTAATTGTCAGCTACCAGTTGGAGTCACATCCAGACAATAGTGGGGGATATTATTCATATTGGCAGGTCATATATACTTACTTTAATTCATTTCTAATCGTGATTCAGCTTCGTAGTCACTCTGAACTGACCTTTCAGTGTGCTGGTGGAGGAGACACTGTTGTGTAGCTGAGTGGGAGAAGTTCATCCATGGAGTCTCATGATTCAGTATCAGCCCAAACAAATAAATGATTAGTGCAGATCTGCTGATTTGAGTAGAAGGCTTTTTTCCCCGCTCTATGTTGAAAATTCATGTGAAATGATTATTTGTATAATGACAGCAACTAAATAGGTTTTTATTGTTATTGAAGACGGACTGAAAAGCAGGTATCTTGAATCTAAAGTGTGGGAGTTTTCATTATTGTTATAAAAACCATGAAAATAATGAGACATGTCCATAAAATATTTTAGTTGATTCTAAGGGAGCAAAATAGGATTTTTAAAAAATCAGATTTCTGGTGTGAACATTATTTTAGTCAGTTTTTTTGTTTTTGTTTTTACAATTGACATGATGTAAATTGTTCTAGAAACTATCTGTAATTTAACAACACAGGAAAATTCAATAAAATAACTTACTTATAATTTTTCTATCCTTAATGAAAATAGTTTTTCTTTCAGATAACAAATAAAAAAGATACAAACAATATATTTTTGCTGATTTTAAATACAAACAACAACATATTATGCAGACAAACATTGCAAAAGAACAAATTACAAAATTTTTGTATGGTTGAGCTGTAAATTAATCATTTCTTTTTAAAACTAGATGTTATCTGTAATTTAACCAAACAAGAAAAGTCTTTAAAATAACACTAAATTGTGAATAAAATGAAAGTTTAAAACTATTAAATCAATCATGTTTTGCAGTGTGCCGTGGTTGTAATATGTATTTTAAAAGTGTAATCTTGCTAATAATCCGTATTTTCACTAAAGGTATCAGTAACCTGATTACATCTTTTCTAACTTGTAACTTTAACACAGTACAGCTACCTTTTGTTTCTATCTTAACTCCATAACACCGCTCCATGTGTTCTCCAAGTTCTCGTGTTGACTTCGTGCTGCCCGTGTGGCTCATGGAAAACCCAACTAGTGGATCACCAAAGCTGTTCATATCTGCACAAAACTTTCTCCACCAGAGAAGCAGACTGACATTTCTGCCTCCATACAGCCAGCATGGCTTAAAAAAAAAAAAAACCTGGACCTTTTGTGTCTGCTGTGACTTCACAGAGCAGTTGGGTTGTGAAACATGAGTAAACTATCTGCTTCCTGACGTCACGCGGAATGATTCACGTCTTTTGAGGTCCGGTTAACTCTTTTTTTTTTTCTTTTCTTTTTTTCTTACTATTTGGAGTTTTCCTTGTAGCTGAACACAGTATTTGATCCCCCCGAGGAGACGTCTGACATTGCTTTTCCTCTCGCCTCTGATATTCGCAATCCAATTTCCCCCCTTTTTTTTTCTTGCTTTCTGTTCTTAACACCTTCCTTTGCATTGCGCTCATCCCTCCTCTCACCCTCCCGCTCTCACCCAATCTCTCCTTCAGCGTCCTTTCCCCCTCCATAGTCAGCCACCTTTTTTTTTTTTTTATCTCTAAACTCCCTATAGCCTCCCTCATCTTCTCTTGTCTTTCTTTTCTACCATCTCCGTCTTTCTTTCTTTGCCGCCCCCCCTCGTCGGTTCGAGGTGCAGGTCCGGCGAGGTGTAATTGGGTTGTGCTCCGTTAGAGAACCGCTGGGAGAGGAGCTTTAATCTTTAGTCTCGCTAAAAATGTAAAGGAAAGGCTGGAGGCTTCTGGACGTTGGCGAGATCCTTCCCTCCTCGCCGCACACGCCTTGCATATTCCTGTTTAAAGACACAATACATTAACGCATGCAGGAGGATTATTCAGTGGCTGCAGGAAACCGCACCGACAAACAAACTCCTTTCAGTGCCTTCAAAAGACAAGTTTATATTCTGATTCAGCCCACAGCAAGTAAAGCGCATTAGAGCTCTCCAGGTGGTGTGTTGACTAGATAATGAGCGTTGAGGTAATTGATTGGGGGTTGTAATTAGTGGTTAGCTGTCACTGATTAATCACAGTCCACTACTTCCAGCGTTATCATCTCTGGGTTGTTTTTGAGCATGTGCGTCCGCCTCACCGGGCAGAAATCAAGCCTTTTATTGTGTTGCTTTAGCTCCGACCCCGGCTCTCCAAAAACGCTCTCTTCTCCTTCTCCGTACCCCCCACCCTCCTCCCCAACAAAAAAAAAACATTTCATTAAAACGTTGCTCCCTTTCATTGCAGCTATTTCATTTCCTCGCCCTCGAATCCCTCCAGTTATTAAAAATATATAAATAAACACGAGGCAGCGATTGGCGCTCCGGTCCTCGAGGCTTTTGTCCTATTGTCATTTGTGATTAGTGCTGGTTTGTCAAATTAGCCCGCTTTAATCTCACAATTAAATGATCTAATAAGTTTTGCAGTTGTATCAGATGAAACTTTTTGTAAGTGACTCATTTGTATGCTGAAGCCTGTGAAATCATTTCTGTTAATAGGATAATTCCGCCGCTAATCAGCAAGTTTTCGCTCAGATGAGGTACTGCTGAGCTTCCTGCTACATCTCCAGATTACCGGCAGATAGCTGCCGCGCTGCTCGCTAATATTACAACAGAGACAGGAGAAACACCTTCATCTGTCTGTGCGTCTGCTCACCTGTACAGCAGTCGGGGCCTGTTTATGGCTCGTCTGGTGGTTAGTGGTTGGGCTGCAGGTTGGCAGTGTCATGGAAACAGGCAGGAACTCGCAGTGGTTTAACCTTCTGAGGTTTGTGTGCTGTTTGAACGCCCCTGTGTGTGTCTTTGTACTTCTGTCTTTGAGTTTTTAACTGCAGGAGCGAGGACTTTTTTATGGAAAATGCAAACATTTTTCCGCAGGTTCTTGCTTCTTCAAGGTGTCATTGGAGGGTCAAAGACGCAGTGAAAGGATAGATCAGTGTTTCTCAAAGTCCAAACTGAATGGAAAGTCAATCCGGGCTCAGCCTGCAGCTCGTGTTGTGAATGCAATGGGTTATAAGGTGGAATATTTTTATTTTGAAACAAACTTTCTGTTGATCGGTTTGTTGTTAGTGACATTATCAGTCAATGAATAATAAGAATGTCCAATCAAGGCTTTTTTTAACTGATTGGTCTTGACTTAATTGAACCTAACTCTGAACCTTGTTTATGTCTGCAAATTTTGTACAGTTTTTAAAAAAAGTTTTTATTCGAGGGTAAAGACACAGTGAAGGCGAAATCAGTGCTTCTCAAAGTCCAAACCGAGTGGAAGTCAGTCCAGGCCTGGTCCACACCTCATGTTATGAGCACAATACTGAAAAAAGTGAAATGTTTCCTAATTTGGAAAAAAAAAAAGATCTATTAATTGATCAACTGTTAGTGATTTAATAGTAAATAAATGCTTTTTACTGATTGGGATTAGTTTTATTAACCCTTTCAACGCTATAGCCCGATGGACCAGTCTGCAGCTTTCACCCCGTTCAACCCTGTAGCCCGGTATAGTGGCTCCGGTGTGTGGCGACTCTCTGTTACATTCATGTTGGTTGTCTCTCAGTGGGAATCTCCGTATGTGAACAAGCGATTCAGACATGAAATAAATTATGCAAATAGTAATAATAATAATAATTGCATACAGGGTTCTCGCCAGCGTCATAACAAAGTACCAGCCCGTTACGCTGCTGCCTGTAAAAATTACGCTACAAATTGGGCCGATACGTTCTGGTCCAGCCCTAGTATGAAAATCCATCTTTTTAGTAGTCCGGGTCATATTTACGCTTTGCCATCTTGCATCCCAACATCAACACAAACTTAAAATGAATGTCAAACAAACTATGGTTGCCATGCCTGTCAAAATAAAAGTTTTTTCAAAATAAAAAATGAGTCCAACCTGAGACGCACATTATACATTATTTGATTTTAACCAGCTGTCCGCGACCCACCCAGAACAGGTCCACGGCACACCAGTTGAGAACCCGTGATCTACAGCACATTTTCTGACATGCATGTCCTTTGTCTTCGACCTTATGGGTTAATATATTCATCAATTACCTGTTAGTCGTTAACAACCTTAGTCCACTGTCACGAAGGTGTTAGTAAAGCGTAATTGTTCCTCCTCTTCTGTCTTCACAACAAGATTCATTACCTCCTATGTAACAACAACAGAAATGCTTTTTTTTTTTTAATTGCATGCAGAGCTTTTCAGTTGCTGGACACATACAGTGGATTGATTTTAATAACCAGTCCAGATTGGTTTAGAGTACTTGAAGTTATCTAAGAAATCAGTGATGGAGTTAAACTATTACATGACTCGGGTCAGATCAGTGGCAACAAAAACAAACAACTTTGCTTAGGGCATTACTGATAAATGGTGTAACTGGAGATTATTTACAACAATTCTGTTCCTAGATCAGTGTAGTTTTAATCTGGGTTTCTTCAAAAGTTTAAATTGGGATTAGTGAGGAGGTGGAGCCAGAGCTACATCATATCATACAGCAGATGGTAGAAATATGGACAATTTCTTAAATAGGGAAACAACTAATAATGATGATAATAATAATTTTTAGAAATGTAAAATAATTTGTTGATTATTTTTTGATTATTTGATTTGCGGTTTGATCTATAAATGTCAAAAATAGTTAAAAATGTAAATCAGAGCCTAAAATGATGTCTTTAAATGTCGTGCTTCATTCACAATCTAATCATACTCAGTTTACTATGAAAAAGGAGGAAAGAAATCAGAAAATATTTCGATTTACGAAGCTGAAATTAGACCTTTTGTTCTTAAACAGTTACTGATATGATTATTCAATTATCAGATGGCTAGGAAACAGTTAAAACTGTACAAGTTGTGTTCTGTGGAAGTGGATTGTGTAGAGTAACAACAGCTCTGTATGTTGCAGCTGAACTTTCTTAATGTTTGTTTTTAATGTTGTTCCACAAACTAAAATCCATCCACCTCTTCTATCTGACTACCTCCGAGTCAGATCTCAAATTAAATCTCGGCTAACTATCTAAATAACCAGATTCCACTGGGGCCAAGCCGAAGCGTTCTCATTTATGTGAGTTTTTTTTTGTGCTTACACTTCCTGTTCCTTGTGGTAATTTGGATTAAACAACATGTTAAATGAATTTGGAGGAACAAAGTTCTCTAGGAGCCCTGTGAGGTACCAAAGGACAATAATACAACACCCCAATTATACAGCCTTTATCCAAACACGCTGCGGTGGCAGACCATTTTTCAAAATGATTATCATCATTTGCATTTAAGCAGCAAAACTGAAAACTCCTTGTAATAATGCATTTGATATGCCTGGAAAAAAAACTGTTCTGAATAAACAATATTTGCTGAGAATATCTGCAGCTCTGATGGTGTTGGTTCATCCTGAGCTCGACCGCTTTGTTCCAGAGATTTTACTATAGAATCTGTGAAGGGAAACATGGAGGTTAACAAAGCTACATATGATCCCAGTGACATGTTGAAAGATTGAAATGATCAATAAAGACACCTGCTGTGGAATAAGTGAAAAATGTGCTCACCCCTCAAGCTGCTCCTGTTTGATAATGTCAAAGAAAAAAGGCGACATTTAAGATTTGTTTGTTCGGGGTAACAAGTGAAACCAGATTCCAGAAGTCGTACTTAAACGCTCTCATGCTGAAGGAGACAGTGGAGCTCCAGTTTAATGTAATTCTGGCTTTTTTCTGTTGTTGACATCAGTCATACCGGAGTTAACTGCACAGGACTGTACCATGAAACAGGTTTGACATATCCAGACTTTCTTTGTGTTAGCTGGCTCAACAAAACCTAAAACCCCATAAAAGGCAATGAGTATCATGATGATGGTTATCGACGTTTCATGTTAACCAGGTTTTAATCTTTAGACTGAGCATTCTTTCTCAAAAGGGAGTGTTTATTGTGTCATGTGACTCTCCTTCCACACAAAATGGGCCAATCACGTGCTGCCTACTGATAGAGAGCCAAGAAAAATATAAAATTTTGGTTTCTGTAAAAAGTTGCTGCAAATTTTGCAAGAGAGGATGCTGGTAGAAAACAGTTGATTGTATGTTTGTATATTCATTTTCTCACTCAGTGAACTGTCAAGGCAACTGTTTATTTCTAACGCGACAGCTGCACATCAAAGCTCTGAAGCGTCATTCATTTAAACATGATGACGAAGAAGTATGTTTTGGTCTGACTTTGTCCCGTAATGCAGGATATCACTTTAGCTCTTGGCCAAATCACAGTTAAATTATTGTTATTGGTTGAATATTTTCTGTGATACATGTAATTTGTGTTCTATTAGGTGCCAGTACCAGTGGTGTAAAATGGACTTAACTGCAAATTAGGACTAAATATTAAAAAATGTATGCGTTTTCTGTATAACCAGCTAAATACATGTAGGTTCCCGTGGCAACACAATGCATACAGTGTGTGATACAGTAACTCCATTGCTTCGTTCAGTGGTATTACAGGCATACAGCTCAAAGGCTGTGCAGATATAACATAAATAGAAATCTGAGAATTGTCAGGGAATAAACTGGTGAAAGGGTGGCTCTACTTTCAGCCGATTTAAATCCCAAGCTGTGAACAGATACTCCTCTAATGCAGGTTAGCCGTGCAGCATCAGTTACTATGGTGATTTAGCAGATAAAAAAAAAAAGGGGTCACCTTTGTGACATGGAAAACTGACTTGACTCTCAACATACCTGCTAACTCGTTAATCATGTTTTATAATACAGCCATCTGGAGAGATTGTTGACTTGTTGCTGCTGATTTCATGCCGTAATGTTAAGCTGGAGAACTTGCTAATTTGCTTTGTTTTGTAATTACTACAGAAATAGACAGTCTGCCTTGTTTTCTTGCTGCGTCAGTCACAGGAGATATGATGTTTGTAGTGAGATCATGTGGTGGAGTTCAGGGGTTGTGACCTCGAATGTATTTTGACTCTCAACCATCTGGAATTTGAATAAATGTTAGTTCAGTGTTCAACGTTCAGTTTCATCATCAGTGATTCTGACCTTATGACATTAAATAAATATCAGATGTGGAACTTTGAATAATACGTTGGGCGAACTTAGCAACCCAGAAAATGGAGGAGAAGCTTCAATATTGAGTTTAAGTGTCATGTTTGAACCCAAGCCGAGCCTTAACCAAGCTGCTAACATATGAAAGTGTCGAACAAAGCGAGATATTTTGCCTGAACTGAACCAGAAAGAGAAAATTTGATGTAAATAAGGCCTGAAAATGTAACTTAAGCCCAAGATGAATGACCTGATGCTCCTGAGTGATGCTCCGTTGTCAATGGGGAGGTTTTACATGCCGCTGGTCGGTGCTCATCAGCAGGAATCAACACAGGATTCACCCACCTGTGTCCTTGCAAATATTTGCTGCATCCGATCAGGCAACGCTTCACTTGAAGGCTCTCCGCTCCTGGATTTCAAACTGCATCAACGTGGAGACTCGCTTGGACACTTTCTCCTTTATTACGAAAAAACAGTTCAACAAAATGTTTCCAAAAACATTTCAGGCGCGAAATAAGCTGCTGAATTTGTCTTCATTTTAGATGAACAAGGTTTAGTTTAAAAGTGTTTGGAAAGTTTCGTGAGGAGTCCGACCATGCTCGACGCTCCTTGTTTGCATAAAGTAGCCGAGACCTCTCTAGAACGCAACACGGCTTCACCAGAACGCATAGACGGGAAGCGTTGAAGTGACGGGTCCTGTGGATACAAACTATAAAAGTCCAGTGGCAAAATAATGTCTCCATCCTCCCGTTGTACCTCCTGACTCAGCCTTTGTGGATGCCTTTGAAAAAAAATGTTAATTTCAGAACAACAGCGGAGACTTTTTTCATTTCTTTGTTGTTCAGAATTGATGTGGTGTCATAATTAGCTGCAGGTCAAAGCAAAGTTTGGTCATGTAGGATCAGCGAAATGTTTCAAGCGGGGGGGGATGCATTATGTCAATGAGGGTCCTCGCAAGTATAGTGGGATAAATGCAGTGTGCGCGCGCTCGAATGCGAGGAGGGAAGGAGTGGGATAGTAAATCCCTCATTTCACCACTGTGCAGAGGAATGCCAGCATGATGTATGAGGTCACTCGTCCTTCAAGAAGCTTTGCTCGATCCGCTTTTATCAGGCTGCCGTTGGCTCAGCGCACACACAAGACACGCAAACAGGGCCGAGCCTACCTGAAAGGTCACTGTGAGGAATGTTGGTCCATCATTTTGGCTATTACCCTTCATTAGTTGTAAAATATCTCTGTCCAGCTGACTATGTGAAACAGTCGCTGCTTATGAGACGTTTCTGTCAGGACCTCATGAATTCTTCAAGCAGCCGATCGGCCTCCACCTCCTCCTCCTCCTCCTCCTCCGAAGTCCCTGATCGCTCAGGTGAGCTGATGGCTGAAGTCATCACACATTCTCCTCACACCTCCACCAGGTTTGTGTGTCAGTCGTCCTCATCATGATGGCGTAACACACACACACATACTCTCGCCTGGTTAAAAATTCCATCAAACCCCCCCAAAGCTAACGCTGTATTGCTTGTTTTTTTTTGTTTGTTTTTTTTGTTTATGTACTACTGTCTTCCTCCCCCTTCCTTTTTTTTTTTTTTTTAAAAACGTTCAATTCAAAGTTTTCATTAAAATGCAAAGGATTTTTGCCTCTCTCACTTATTCTCCTCTCAATCTGCCAATTTCTCCCCACTGCACTTGAGAATTATCTTGACTTGTAAGGCTCCGCAAGTTCGTCTTGCCTGCCGATTCGCTCTCTTTGCGGTGCTCTGGGGGGGGTGCGGTTATTTCTCTGCGGGGGAAATACAAATATCTCTGCTGCACTGGGCCAATTACTCACCCTGACTGTTTCTGTGAGCTCAACATCGTCACATTACAGCAGTCAGTCATTTAGCTCCCATTGTAATGACCTGCAGCGAAGAGCGCCTGACCTCAGAGCTGATGGTTAATTTTTCATCTCAGGATCACAATTAGCAGGAAATCAGAACAGCTACATGACAATCGCGAAGCAGGAGTGGCTGGCGTGGGTGGGTTCTGTTTTCTGATGGTTTCGTATAAAAATAAACTAGATGCATGTTTTTTTTTTTTTCCTGTTTGCTGGTCAAGGTACATTAGGGGTGAGACACTGATAATAAACTTCATGTGAAAAACAATATTCAGAGTGCTTCACAACAAACAAAGCAGCGCGTAGAATCATTACGACGGAGGCAGCGGGATAAGACAGAAAAACAAGTCTTCTCTCCCACAAACACTCGACACTGCAACTTCCTCCTCGCTTTAATTAAGACTTTCTCGGCTGTGCAGGTTCGTGTTTGCGAAAAGTTTCCGATGCATCCACGGCCACGTGTTTAATTGTTTCTAAAAAGTGACACATGATGATGTATGTTGTGTTAATTATAACCACATCACCATGAGATCCGAAGTGAATAAATAAATGAATGAATTACAGAAGCTGCACAAAGGTGCATGTGCAATGATGGGAATAATAATCATCACTGTGCTGTCGCTCCGGCTAATGACTCCGAGCATGATGCCTTGTACAATATGCAGCAGTGCCGCTAATTTAAAGTGTGTAATTGCAGTCTGACTGGAGTTAAAACAAAATTTACGCCACAGATTAAAGCTGTAAACCGTAACTTATCATGACATTTAATTTTAGCGTTATTGCTGAAGTTTCTTTCTGTGCAGCTCGTTTTTTTTTTTTTCTTTTCTGTTCTTGTCTGAGCAGCACAGAATTACCATTTCTTCTTCTTCTTCTGTTTATCCCAAACACAACACAACATGCTTGATTGCCTGCAAACACAAAGATTTTCCCGAGAAAAGACTATGAAAGCGTTCTTAAAATGGCCGTACAGTAAGTAGGTTGAATCGCTCCTGTGTAGCAGCAATCAGTGAGTAGCATGTGCTGCTCCAGTGGGAATCCATTAATAAACAGCTGACAACATGACGCACACTATAAACCAGAAACAGCAGGGAGAGATTGTGCTTGTTGATTATATTGAAGGATTTCATAAAAGGAGCTTCAGAGACACTTTTTACGGCTGCACACACGCAAACACGTGACATATGTCCTTTCATAAGTAAAGAGTTGTGCTTACATCGTGCTTTTAGATTGCCAGCAGAGTGTGTGTGTGTGTGTGTGTGTTGATGGACTATTTTGAACAGCTGACATGGAGTCTGATGGGGATTCTGTGCTTTGTTCCAACTTTTCTCTCCTCCTTTTTCCCCTCTGTGCTCAGGGAAACATGCAGCTCAGATCTCTGTTGGACAAAACATCTGTTCAGCCTCAGTGGAAGTTCAGGAGAAGTGTGAAATAAAAACTTGTGTGTGCATGTGCGTCGTGAGCGCCGCACGTGTGCCGCCATTAGTGCACATTGTTGTCCGATATTGTGCTTGGACGTGTGCGTGTTTGTGTGGTTTGGTTTATTTTTGCATCAGAGGATGTGGACAGCCAAGTGGATGAAGTGTGTTAAATTCATGAAGGGTGATGATCCGCATGAGGCTCTAAAAGAATAATGTTTGGGCTCAACAAGGAAAAAAACTCAACAGCTTTAACAGTAACGTCAATCTTTTTCAGTTAAGACAACATCTAATAAATATAATATGATCAACCAACAAAATATGCCAAGTTGGTGGAATTAGGTATCTTTATTTACTTAATAACTAAACTCTTTTTACTTGATTAGTCGTGAAAATGTATTAATTTACCAGTTTTTCTGTTATTTTTTCTATATTTCTTACCTAATTACCATAGTTATCAACACAAGCTGACGAATGTTTTAAAAAAAACTTGCCACTAGTAGAATTTCTGCAGTAGTTTGGTATTTTTTTCCTCACTGCAAATAAAAGAATTCAGTAGATCTGGCAGCAAGGGTGTCATAAAAAGGACCCTATTGTGAAAGGGTTGTATTTGAACCCTGTTATTTCAACTAACCATGTAATTTTGGTGCCTAAACTTTAGCAAAGCTTTTCTAAACCTAATCAGTGAGTGAAACTGAACTGTGTTCTAACAACAATGGTGTTACGCTGGAGATGAGCCCTGATCTCCTGGCTGAAAGTCCTGTTGCTGACGTATGCCTCCATTTTTACCAAGACTTTGTGGCTCTTTCAGACTACAAGCCTTTCCTCTACGTCACGGTTTTACCTTTTGGTCAGAAAATACATTACTTTCAGCATGCTATTTAGTTGTAAGAATGTGATTTTTGTGAGACAGATTTGGCATAACTTGGGACTTTTTCTTTACTCTTTGTCCACCACTAGCATCTGTACTCTTGCAGAGGTTTTCCTCTTTCTTCCTCATAATGTGACGTCTCCCATAAAAACTCATGATTTCACAGTTGGGTCTAATTACCTCCTACTCAGTTTTTCCTTTTGGGTCACGTTCTTAATAAGTCCCTGTTTACGTGTAGCAAAAATGCTGTTGTTTCAATGCGTCTGGGCCTTTGGCTTACACGTAAACAAAGCTACAAGTCACTGAAAACGATCATATCTAAGAATTCTGGCCACAGTGGAGGTGTCTGTCTTTACGTTTGCGTGTAGACAGGAGGAGACGGAGTTTGACGTCACAGTATGCAACAAAAATGTCATCAGCGTCATATGTGTGACCCATGTTTACAGGTTGGCTACTGTGAAAGTAAGTTAATATTTAGTGGTATAGTATTTTACTTGCTTTGTACTCTAACACCACGTTTAGGAGTAGCTCCACTTCTCTGTCGGCCCAAACAAACATTATCGTTGAAGTAACAGGAAGTAAATCGTGCCATTCGTTGTTGTGTTTTTTCCAGGATTCTGATTGGCTAGCATGGCTTTATACTTGTCGTTACGCTGCCCCCTATAGGTTCGGCNTTAAATTGGGATTAGTGAGGAGGTGGAGCCAGAGCTACATCATATCATACAGCAGATGGTAGAAATATGGACAATTTCTTAAATAGGGAAACAACTAATAATGATGATAATAATAATTTTTAGAAATGTAAAATAATTTGTTGATTATTTTTTGATTATTTGATTTGCGGTTTGATCTATAAATGTCAAAAATAGTTAAAAATGTAAATCAGAGCCTAAAATGATGTCTTTAAATGTCGTGCTTCATTCACAATCTAATCATACTCAGTTTACTATGAAAAAGGAGGAAAGAAATCAGAAAATATTTCGATTTACGAAGCTGAAATTAGACCTTTTGTTCTTAAACAGTTACTGATATGATTATTCAATTATCAGATGGCTAGGAAACAGTTAAAACTGTACAAGTTGTGTTCTGTGGAAGTGGATTGTGTAGAGTAACAACAGCTCTGTATGTTGCAGCTGAACTTTCTTAATGTTTGTTTTTAATGTTGTTCCACAAACTAAAATCCATCCACCTCTTCTATCTGACTACCTCTGAGTCAGATCTCAAATTAAATCTCGGCTAACTATCTAAATAACCAGATTCCACTGGGGCCAAGCCGAAGCGTTCTCATTTATGTGAGTTTTTTTTTGTGCTTACACTTCCTGTTCCTTGTGGTAATTTGGATTAAACAACATGTTAAATGAATTTGGAGGAACAAAGTTCTCTAGGAGCCCTGTGAGGTACCAAAGGACAATAATACAACACCCCAATTATACAGCCTTTATCCAAACACGCTGCGGTGGCAGACCATTTTTCAAAATGATTATCATCATTTGCATTTAAGCAGCAAAACTGAAAACTCCTTGTAATAATGCATTTGATATGCCTGGAAAAAAAACTGTTCTGAATAAACAATATTTGCTGAGAATATCTGCAGCTCTGATGGTGTTGGTTCATCCTGAGCTCGACCGCTTTGTTCCAGAGATTTTACTATAGAATCTGTGAAGGGAAACATGGAGGTTAACAAAGCTACATATGATCCCAGTGACATGTTGAAAGATTGAAATGATCAATAAAGACACCTGCTGTGGAATAAGTAAAAAATGTGCTCACCCCTCAAGCTGCTCCTGTTTGATAATGTCAAAGAAAAAAGGCGACATTTAAGATTTGTTTGTTCGGGGTAACAAGTGAAACCAGATTCCAGAAGTCGTACTTAAACGCTCTCATGCTGAAGGAGACAGTGGAGCTCCAGTTTAATGTAATTCTGGCTTTTTTCTGTTGTTGACATCAGTCATACCGGAGTTAACTGCACAGGACTGTACCATGAAACAGGTTTGACATATCCAGACTTTCTTTGTGTTAGCTGGCTCAACAAAACCTAAAACCCCATAAGAGGCAATGAGTATCATGATGATGGTTATCGACGTTTCATGTTAACCAGGTTTTAATCTTTAGACTGAGCATTCTTTCTCAAAAGGGAGTGTTTATTGTGTCATGTGACTCTCCTTCCACACAAAATGGGCCAATCACGTGCTGCCTACTGATAGAGAGCCAAGAAAAATATAAAATTTTGGTTTCTGTAAAAAAAAATGCTGTTACTGCAAATTTTGCAGCAGAGAAATGCTGGTAGGAAACAGTTGATTGTATGTTGGTATATTCATTTTCTCACTTAGTGAACTATCAAGGCAACTGTTTATTTCTAACGCGACAGCTGCACATCAAAGCTCTGAAGCGTCATTCATTTAAACATGATGACGAAGAAGTATGTTTTGGTCTGACTTTGTCCCGTAATGCAGGATATCACTTTAGCTCTTGGCCAAATCACAGTTAAATTATTGTTATTGGTTGAATATTTTCTGTGATACATGTAATTTGTGTTCTATTAGGTGCCAGTACCAGTGGTGTAAAATGGACTTAACTGCAAATTAGGACTAAATATTAAAAAATGTATGCGTTTTCTGTATAACCAGCTAAATACATGTAGGTTCCCGTGGCAACACAATGCATACAGTGTGTGATACAGTAAGTCCATTGCTTCGTTCAGTGGTATTACAGGCATACGGCTCAACGGCTGTGCAGATATAACATAAATATAAATCTGAGAATTGTCAGGGAATAAACTGGTGAAAGGGTGGCTCTACTTTCAGCCGATTTAAATCCCAAGCTGTGAACAGATACTCCTCTAATGCAGGTTAGCCGTGCAGAATCAGTTACTATGGTGATCTAGCAGATAAAAAAAAAAAAGGGGTCACCTTTGTGACATGGAAAACTGACTTGACTCTCAACATACCTGCTAACTCGTTAATCATGTTTTATAATACAGCCATCTGGAGAGATTGTTGACTTGTTGCTGCTGATTTCATGCCGTAATGTTAAGCTGGAGAACTTGCTAATTTGCTTTGTTTTGTAATTACTACAGAAATAGACAGTCTGCCTTGTTTTCTTGCTGCGTCAGTCACAGGAGATATGATGTTTGTAGTGAGATCATGTGGTGGAGTTCAGGGGTTGTGACCTCGAATGTATTTTGACTCTCAACCATCTGGAATTTGAATAAATGTTAGTTCAGTGTTCAACGTTCAGTTTCATCATCAGTGATTCTGACCTTATGACATTAAATAAATATCAGATGTGGAACTTTGAATAATACGTTGGGCGAACTTAGCAACCCAGAAAATGGAGGAGAAGCTTCAATATTGAGTTTAAGTGTCATGTTTGAACCCAAGCCGAGCCTTAACCAAGCTGCTAACATATGAAAGTGTCGAACAAAGCGAGATATTTTGCCTGAACTGAACCAGAAAGAGAAAATTTGATGTAAATAAGGCCTGAAAATGTAACTTAAGCCCAAGATGAATGACCTGATGCTCCTGAGTGATGCTCCGTTGTCAATGGGGAGGTTTTACATGCCGCTGGTCGGTGCTCATCAGCAGGAATCAACACAGGATTCACCCACCTGTGTCCTTGCAAATATTTGCTGCATCCGATCAGGCAACGCTTCACTTGAAGGCTCTCCGCTCCTGGATTTCAAACTGCATCAACGTGGAGACTCGCTTGGACACTTTCTCCTTTATTACGAAAAAACAGTTCAACAAAATGTTTCCAAAAACATTTCAGGCGCGAAATAAGCTGCTGAATTTGTCTTCATTTTAGATGAACAAGGTTTAGTTTAAAAGTGTTTGGAAAGTTTCGTGAGGAGTCCGACCATGCTCGACGCTCCTTGTTTGCATAAAGTAGCCGAGACCTCTCTAGAACGCAACACGGCTTCACCAGAACGCATAGACGGGAAGCGTTGAAGTGACGGGTCCTGTGGATACAAACTATAAAAGTCCAGTGGCAAAATAATGTCTCCATCCTCCCGTTGTACCTCCTGACTCAGCCTTTGTGGATGCCTTTGAAAAAAAATGTTAATTTCAGAACAACAGCGGAGACTTTTTTCATTTCTTTGTTGTTCAGAATTGATGTGGTGTCATAATTAGCTGCAGGTCAAAGCAAAGTTTGGTCATGTAGGATCAGCGAAATGTTTCAAGCGGGGGGGGATGCATTATGTCAATGAGGGTCCTCGCAAGTATAGTGGGATAAATGCAGTGTGCGCGCGCTCGAATGCGAGGAGGGAAGGAGTGGGATAGTAAATCCCTCATTTCACCACTGTGCAGAGGAATGCCAGCATGATGTATGAGGTCACTCGTCCTTCAAGAAGCTTTGCTCGATCCGCTTTTATCAGGCTGCCGTTGGCTCAGCGCACACACAAGACACGCAAACAGGGCCGAGCCTACCTGAAAGGTCACTGTGAGGAATGTTGGTCCATCATTTTGGCTATTACCCTTCATTAGTTGTAAAATATCTCTGTCCAGCTGACTATGTGAAACAGTCGCTGCTTATGAGACGTTTCTGTCAGGACCTCATGAATTCTTCAAGCAGCCGATCGGCCTCCACCTCCTCCTCCTCCTCCTCCTCCGAAGTCCCTGATCGCTCAGGTGAGCTGATGGCTGAAGTCATCACACATTCTCCTCACACCTCCACCAGGTTTGTGTGTCAGTCGTCCTCATCATGATGGCGTAACACACACACACATACTCTCGCCTGGTTAAAAATTCCATCAAACCCCCCCAAAGCTAACGCTGTATTGCTTGTTTTTTTTTGTTTGTTTTTTTTGTTTATGTACTACTGTCTTCCTCCCCCTTCCTTTTTTTTTTTTTTTTAAAAACGTTCAATTCAAAGTTTTCATTAAAATGCAAAGGATTTTTGCCTCTCTCACTTATTCTCCTCTCAATCTGCCAATTTCTCCCCACTGCACTTGAGAATTATCTTGACTTGTAAGGCTCCGCAAGTTCGTCTTGCCTGCCGATTCGCTCTCTTTGCGGTGCTCTGGGGGGGGTGCGGTTATTTCTCTGCGGGGGAAATACAAATATCTCTGCTGCACTGGGCCAATTACTCACCCTGACTGTTTCTGTGAGCTCAACATCGTCACATTACAGCAGTCAGTCATTTAGCTCCCATTGTAATGACCTGCAGCGAAGAGCGCCTGACCTCAGAGCTGATGGTTAATTTTTCATCTCAGGATCACAATTAGCAGGAAATCAGAACAGCTACATGACAATCGCGAAGCAGGAGTGGCTGGCGTGGGTGGGTTCTGTTTTCTGATGGTTTCGTATAAAAATAAACTAGATGCATGTTTTTTTTTTTTTCCTGTTTGCTGGTCAAGGTACATTAGGGGTGAGACACTGATAATAAACTTCATGTGAAAAACAATATTCAGAGTGCTTCACAACAAACAAAGCAGCGCGTAGAATCATTACGACGGAGGCAGCGGGATAAGACAGAAAAACAAGTCTTCTCTCCCACAAACACTCGACACTGCAACTTCCTCCTCGCTTTAATTAAGACTTTCTCGGCTGTGCAGGTTCGTGTTTGCGAAAAGTTTCCGATGCATCCACGGCCACGTGTTTAATTGTTTCTAAAAAGTGACACATGATGATGTATGTTGTGTTAATTATAACCACATCACCATGAGATCCGAAGTGAATAAATAAATGAATGAATTACAGAAGCTGCACAAAGGTGCATGTGCAATGATGGGAATAATAATCATCACTGTGCTGTCGCTCCGGCTAATGACTCCGAGCATGATGCCTTGTACAATATGCAGCAGTGCCGCTAATTTAAAGTGTGTAATTGCAGTCTGACTGGAGTTAAAACAAAATTTACGCCACAGATTAAAGCTGTAAACCGTAACTTATCATGACATTTAATTTTAGCGTTATTGCTGAAGTTTCTTTCTGTGCAGCTCGTTTTTTTTTTTTTCTTTTCTGTTCTTGTCTGAGCAGCACAGAATTACCATTTCTTCTTCTTCTTCTGTTTATCCCAAACACAACACAACATGCTTGATTGCCTGCAAACACAAAGATTTTCCCGAGAAAAGACTATGAAAGCGTTCTTAAAATGGCCGTACAGTAAGTAGGTTGAATCGCTCCTGTGTAGCAGCAATCAGTGAGTAGCATGTGCTGCTCCAGTGGGAATCCATTAATAAACAGCTGACAACATGACGCACACTATAAACCAGAAACAGCAGGGAGAGATTGTGCTTGTTGATTATATTGAAGGATTTCATAAAAGGAGCTTCAGAGACACTTTTTACGGCTGCACACACGCAAACACGTGACATATGTCCTTTCATAAGTAAAGAGTTGTGCTTACATCGTGCTTTTAGATTGCCAGCAGAGTGTGTGTGTGTGTGTGTGTGTTGATGGACTATTTTGAACAGCTGACATGGAGTCTGATGGGGATTCTGTGCTTTGTTCCAACTTTTCTCTCCTCCTTTTTCCCCTCTGTGCTCAGGGAAACATGCAGCTCAGATCTCTGTTGGACAAAACATCTGTTCAGCCTCAGTGGAAGTTCAGGAGAAGTGTGAAATAAAAACTTGTGTGTGCATGTGCGTCGTGAGCGCCGCACGTGTGCCGCCATTAGTGCACATTGTTGTCCGATATTGTGCTTGGACGTGTGCGTGTTTGTGTGGTTTGGTTTATTTTTGCATCAGAGGATGTGGACAGCCAAGTGGATGAAGTGTGTTAAATTCATGAAGGGTGATGATCCGCATGAGGCTCTAAAAGAATAATGTTTGGGCTCAACAAGGAAAAAAACTCAACAGCTTTAACAGTAACGTCAATCTTTTTCAGTTAAGACAACATCTAATAAATATAATATGATCAACCAACAAAATATGCCAAGTTGGTGGAATTAGGTATCTTTATTTACTTAATAACGAAACTCTTTTTACTTGATTAGTCGTGAAAATGTATTAATTTACCAGTTTTTCTGTTATTTTTTCTATATTTCTTACCTAATTACCATAGTTATCAACACAAGCTGACGAATGTTTTAAAAAAAACTTGCCACTAGTAGAATTTCTGCAGTAGTTTGGTATTTTTTTCCTCACTGCAAATAAAAGAATTCAGTAGATCTGGCAGCAAGGGTGTCATAAAAAGGACCCTATTGTGAAAGGGTTGTATTTGAACCCTGTTATTTCAACTAACCATGTAATTTTGGTGCCTAAACTTTAGCAAAGCTTTTCTAAACCTAATCAGTGAGTGAAACTGAACTGTGTTCTAACAACAATGGTGTTACGCTGGAGATGAGCCCTGATCTCCTGGCTGAAAGTCCTGTTGCTGACGTATGCCTCCATTTTTACCAAGACTTTGTGGCTCTTTCAGACTACAAGCCTTTCCTCTACGTCACGGTTTTACCTTTTGGTCAGAAAATACATTACTTTCAGCATGCTATTTAGTTGTAAGAATGTGATTTTTGTGAGACAGATTTGGCATAACTTGGGACTTTTTCTTTACTCTTTGTCCACCACTAGCATCTGTACTCTGTTGCAGAGGTTTTCCTCTTTCTTCCTCATAATGTGACGTCTCCCATAAAAACTCATGATTTCACAGTTGGGTCTAATTACCTCCTACTCAGTTTTTCCTTTTGGGTCACGTTCTTAATAAGGCCCTGTTTACGCGTAGCGAAAATGCTGTTGTTTCAATGCGTCTGGGCCTTTGGCTTACACGTAAACAAAGCTACAAGTCACTGAAAACGATCATATCTGAAAACTCTGGCCACAGTGGAGGTGTCTGTCTTTACGTTTGCGTGTAGACAGGAGGAGACGGAGTTTGACGTCACAGTATGCAACAAAAATGTCATCAGCGTCATATGTGTGACCCATGTTTACAGGTTGGCTACTGTGAAAGTAAGTTAATATTTAGTGGTATAGTATTTTACTTGCTTTGTACTCTAACACCACGTTTAGGAGTAGCTCCACTTCTCTGTCGGCCCAAACAAACATTATCGTTGAAGTAACAGGAAGTAAATCGTGCCATTCGTTGTTGTGTTTTTTCCAGGATTCTGATTGGCTAGCATGGCTTTATACTTGTCGTTACGCTGCCCCCTATAGGTTCGGCATGCTCATAGCAGCTCTTAGTGACACGTTTATGCGGGTTTGTGTAAAAGAAGTTTTTTTTGAAAACGATCTGGTGTGAACAATACTATTTTTGAAAACGTAGATCCGTTTTTTGTAAATACCCAGCTATGTGTAAACGTGGCCTAAGTCTTTGCACCTTTTTTGTCAGTTAGTACCTCCTGAACTATTTGTGGAGGTTGAATATATGACTCGGAGGCCAGTGGCAGTAACGTGCAAAAGTTGCAGGCAGATTTCAGATGTTTAGATTCTTGTCGATCACATAACACCACCACGGAGGCGTCTGATCGACAACAAGCTCATTCTGCTGCATGACAGTGATTCCAAACACAGCCAGAGTCTATAAAGGACTACCTTCAGCCATGAAGACTAACAAGGAGTCACGACCTCAACATCCTCGAGTCAGTCTTGGATTATATGAAGAAAAAGCTTTAATCTGTAGAACAGCTCACCTTGAAATCACTGTGTGCAGGTTTGCCTGTAAGTGTATCAGTGCTGTTTTAACCCTTTGAGCTCGACGGAGGTATGTCACGTCCAAATTCACATCCCTCCTTCTTGGATGATTTGTTCTCAAAGTGTTTATTGCAGTGAGCTTTAGTGCATCACATCAATCAATATCAAATAAAACCACATGACTTGACCTTTTCAAGTGTACTAGTTGCTTGTCTGTGCAACAAAGTGTCAGTGAGAAAAAAATAACTTCGAAATTACACAAAATGTAATCAAAGTTGCTGTCGACATAAACTTCTGCATCTACCTCCACATTCATGATGCTTTTTTGAATTGCTCGTGATTTCATTGCATCATGTTTATCGTCTCTACAAGGAGGTTACTGCATGTGACCACAGTTGGTCATATATTAGCACATATTTTTCCTAATTTCAGTCATAGAGTATCCTACCATCGTGGTTCTATGTTACCAGGTTTCTTATAATCTTTCCTACACAGATTTGAAAAGATATTCCCACTGCCAGCATTTTAGAGTGAAATGTATATAAAAATATAGTAATTTTATTTTTAAAAAACATGATTTCTTTGATATGAAGGCTAATATTGAAGATGTGGAAATAGTGTATAAAACCATGGAAGATCTGGTTAGACTGTTTTGGGGAAAAAAAAAAAAAAAAGCTACAGCATCTATGTTGAACACTTACAATAACCAAGAAAAAAAACTCCATCAAGGTAGTGAAATTACCCTGAAAATAGTCCAGGGTTTATAATTTAAAGGCAGATATCACCAAGTATGGATTTGGGTCTTTTTTACTTACTGCACTTTGCATAGGGCTGATTGATTAAAATAAACATATGAACGGTTATAACGGCAACAGCAACTGCAACAATAAGTGCAACGGCAACAACAGCAATATTAACGGCAACAACTGCAACAATAACTGAAACGGCAACAATAACAGCAGCAACCGCAACAATAGCAGCAATAATAGCAAAAATAACTGCAACAGTACCTACAACAGCAACAGTAACAATCTCAATAAAGGCAACAACCACAACAAAGACTGAAACAGTGACAGAAATAACCACAACAATATTTAAAACGGCAACAACCGCAACAATAACTATTACAGCAACAAAAACTAACGGCAACAGTGGCAGCAACAACTGCAACAATGTGAATAATAGCAATAATAGTATTAATAACAGTCATATTACTAATAGTGGTAATGGTAATAAAAGTATGTAAAAAGGTTTAAATAAAGGCGCCTTTGTTTTACTGTATATTATATCATAAATACACTGAACAGCAACATTAAAACCACTGACAGCTAAAGTGAATAACATTAAATGTCTTGTTACAATGGCTCCTGTCAGTGGGTGGAATGTGTCGGCTGCTATTTACCAAAAGTGCAGGTAATAGCAACAGTGAACTGCTTGAAGTCATGGGAACCCAAGGCTCACTGGCTGTGGTCTGATCCCACAGACGAGCTGCTGGAGCGCAAACTGCTGAAAACGTTGACGTGTTGACCTCCGTTTACAGCCAAAAGTACCTATAGTGGACATGTGAGCATCTTAGGTGGTTGTGTGATTTGATGAATGTTTTTTTTTACTGCTAGAAGAGAATATTCTGCTGGTAAACCTTGAGTCCTACATTCATGTAGATGTTACTTTGACAAGCGTTGCTGCAGACCACACATTCACTGTATTTCTGTTGGCCTCTTTCAGCAGGATAATCCTCCCTGCCACGCTGCAAACATTGTTCAGGAACGGTTTGAGAAACACGACAAAGAGTTCAAGATGTTGCGTCCAAATCCCATAAAGTCCATCTGTGTGTTCCACCACAGACAGATAAAAGCTCCTTCACACAGTGTTTGTGTTTCTGTAGTTCTTTGTAGATGACAAAGAAGTCTGAAGAGAGTTTTTCTCTTCTGTAATTGTTTTGAGGGATTATTCCACTCTGCATATCAAACAACCAATGAATGGCTGCTTCGTGAATGAAAGCGTTCAACCGTGTGAAAACCCAAACAAAAAGTTTTTATATTTTACACTTAAATCCTTAAATCTGAATTTCTCTCTCTGAGCTGGTTTCGTGAGATCTCTTTATTCTGCTGCGACTAGGAATGCGATATTAGGCCAAATATAAATCTAACTACTGCTGCAGTGTCTCACATGCGGTGTTTTGCGCAGTTCAGGGGTGGACGATATGAGAACGGCGTCGGCTGGCCCTCAAGCCTAAACGATATTGGTCCACACTGGGGGTCTTTAGTGATAGAGGTGGTAATAAAATAAAGATGAGACTGGGCCCATGATATTTACAGAAGGACAATGCGATTACGAGAGGACTGTTAGTTCTGCTATGAAGCTCTTGGGTTGTGATGAAAAGCAAGGGGAAGATATTAAACCTGAACCGTTTTGTAAAAAGCCTGCCTTTTGCCATCCGCACCTGCCTCAGAGAGAACCTCGGTGTCATGTAAATAAAGAGAGAAAGGAAGAAGGATGATTGCTTTAGAGGGAGAGGGACAGCGAAGGGAAGGGCTGGGGGGGCGGCGGCGGCGGTGGTGGGGGCTTAAAGAAGAAACGAAAAGGGCTGGAAAATGTGTCAGTGAAATATATAGAGAAGGTAAATGGAATCTTCTGAGAAATGGAGGATGAAGGATGGCATATTGAAACCTGGGAGGGAGAACGTCGGGCCGAGGTGAAGATGAAAAGTGAGTGGGTGTGAGAATGACAGTCGACTGCACTCAGTATTCGGGGCAGAGCAGAGGTTTGGATGTGGACAGTCAAACGGATCCACCGCACCGATTCAACACTTTGAATGCAAAAAGCAAATTGCTTTGACCGAGCTCGGCCCTGATCCAAATTACACACAGACCTGCGGAAAATTCATAAACATGAACGCAGTCTTTCTGGTTCTGTAATAAAACATAGAATTGTATTTTTTTTAATATGTCCAAATGTGACAGTTCACGCTCTGATAACGTTTCAAAGCTGTGTTTTTAGGGCTTTTTAATACCAAAAATGGGGATATTACAGTGAATAAAGAGAGGATGAAATATGTTAATATGTTTAATATCACTGTTCATTCTTATGCTAAATAGATGAACCCATGTGGTTCCGTCTTATCTGCTCTTTTACAAAAAATTTGAATGAAAATTCAAATGATCCACATGAAGTATACATGTGGTGTATGATCAAAAGATGTTTGATAAAAGCAGGTACAATGTAACTTTGGGTGGTTAAATTTACTGGCAGATTTTAACTTTAGGGCTGCAAGGTGGAGCAGTGGTTAGCACCGTTGCCTCGCAGCAGGAAGGTCGCCGGTTAGTGTCCTGGTGAGGACACCTGGGATCTGCAGGGAGTTTGCATGTTCTCCTCGTGCAGTGTGGGTTCTCTCCAGGTTCTCCGGCTTCCTCCCACACAGTCCAAAAACATGTTGAGGTTAATTAGTGATGGCTTGGTTGTCTGTCTCTAAGTGTAGCCCTGGGATGGACTGGTGACCTGTCCAGAGTGTCCCCTGCCCCCCACGACCCTAGTGAGGATTACAAGTTGCCATCAGATTCGCCTTTGGTTTTGTACGAAACACTGGGGGGAGTTTCTTCTTCTTCTTCTTCTTCTTCTTCTTCTTCATCTTCTTCATTTACTATTATATATTGTATTGTATAAAAACATGTTAGTTATAATATATAATTATATTCATTTTTATGTATTATGTGCAAAAATGATAGAATTACAAAAAAATTCTGTCTGCTGTAAAATCATAATTTTAAAACCTGTACCCTTGAATAACTATAAAACTTTTCAAAATTATTATTATTATTTTTTAGAAACTTGAAATGTTTTCACATAATACATTTAAGGTAATTTGACAAATATCTCTTTTATTTAACTGAATTACATTTTTAAATTGAACATTATTACTGTAAAAACATTTCTAAGCTAAAAATATTGTTAAATCACAGAAGTTAGTGTTGTGCATCTATACAATTTTGTAATCTTACGATTTTTTAATCATTATATGTCATATAAAATGATCAGTGATCACATATATGTAATATATAATGATGATAAATCATTTTCGGTATTATTTCTGAGCCCCAGCTGCTGTAATATTACCCTTTTTTTAAAACCGTTGTCATTTCTTGTGAAGGGCTCAGTCACACCAGTTTTACTGAAACTGAAATTTCACACTAACTAAACCTGCTGCAATCAGTGAATTCTCCTCTGGAAGTGAAGTAGATTTGACAAGTGAATTTGTGCTGTGGTCTGTAATCATTTTTAAAGAATAAACTATCGCATAAACTGTGTCACACCATCAGTACAACCTACTGAAGCCCTGCTGTGCCGAGTGAGTTTAGTGCCAACTGAACTAATAACACATGGATGAAAAACACAGAAATACATTTACACACATGAATTACTATATATAAGGATTAAAGGAATGATCCCACCTTATCACACATTAAATAAAGTAAAACCAGGCAAAGCTGCTGCGCTGCACCGAGGTCAAGGTTCAGAGTGTCGACCCAGGACCTTGTGCACCTCGACGTAAAGCCCGTTGGGAGTGCGTCTCTCAGGTGGAGGTGGTTCACACACACTGTGGCTGTTTTTAGACCTTGACGTCGTCTCACAAGGACAACCGCTGGTCCACAGTTCACGCGGTCCTGGCGGCCTGTTGACGGACTTGACATCGATCGCCCTCTGTGTGCCTCCAGGTTTTAGTTTGCATTTAATGTGTATCAAGAGGAAATGATGCCTTTATGTTTGAGTAAATGTATTTATTTGTGGTTTTTAGCGGTAGCTCGGTGGTTAGGGCCCTCAAGGAAGCTCCTGATCCTGTGTGGCCCTGAGCTCTGACCTCAGCCTCCTAACAAGCCTCATGGACGCCAGTTTGTCGTACTGTTTTGTTTGCATGTTGTTTTTCTTGTGTTACCATTAAAATTATTGCCTCCTGATAAAGAAGCTAAATATTTTAAAATGATCAATCATAAGATGCGATAAACTTTATTGATCTCTTACTGTGGGACGTTTACAATAAGGGACATGGACTGAAATAAAGTATTGGATTGTGATAAATTTCTCAGAAAAAAACTGTTCTTTTAAACGCTCATATCTACATGACCTGCCATATACTCGTCATCTCCTTGGCAACTATTGAACGCCTTCAACTTACATGTAAAACAGGCCATATTTATTTTTATGTAACATTTCCAAACAAACCTGTATATTTTTAGCCTGACAAACGAAGCTGACATTTTATTTTCGTGCCTTTATTTGCTGATACCGACTGAAACACGCACCTTGCCTGTAACAACGGGTCAAAATGCTCACAGTGAGACGTGTTGACTTTCGTTCAATCATTCAGGATTGAATGTGAAATACAGTAGCTTGCTCTGCTGCTAATCAGAATCCATTCTGACTGTTCTGCCAACAAGTGCGTTGACCTCAGAGAGCTTCAGAGCATGTTTATTCAGCTTGGCTACCCTTTGGTGATCTTACCTTTGCATGAACCTCCATGTATGTAACGGAACATAAAAGCTGCATCACATTGACCCTTGAGCGCGCTGCGTTCTGCTAGCTTATAATAAGTGTCCGGGGTCACTCAAAGTATCTTGTAGTAGTTTGGGGGTCTGTGCATGAGGCCACTTCCAGGGGCTTGAAGGTCACAGCGCTCTGCCACCGCTGAAAGCTATGCGGTCATTTTTGCCCCGCTAATAGAATTAGCAGGCCATCTGTTTTCGTGCGGCGTGCCAGCCCGGAACCCCTGCTAATTATGTTATAATATCCCGTTCAACGGCAGTCGTCTTTTTAATATTCCCCCAGCAAACACTCCGGGGGCAGGCTCCAATAAAAGCAGGTGGCTGGAGACAGAGATGCAGAAACACAAACCCACATGCTCTGTTCTAATGAAATAACACTGTAGCTGAAAGTGTATATCTTACCCGAACTGGGAAATATGTTCAGAGGCTGAGCCATGTTGCCAGGCGACTGCTGCCTGGAATGGTGTTCGTGTCTGTGGTGACAGACAGATGGAGGGAGGAAGGACGTGGTGAAGCCAAGAGGCTGGAGTTACAGTCTCTCCAAGTCTCTGTGTGTGCGTTTGTGTGTGTGTTTGTTTGGAAGACTGTTGTTGTTGTCGTCGTCGTCGCTTCCACAATGATAGCTGTGTTTGCAGTGTCGCACTTTAGCACATCAGGGGAGGTGAGCAGCAGTGTTTAATAATCTGGCCGAGTCCTCCGCTCTGTAAAATGCTATTACCACTCTCTGCACAGCAAACGTTGTTTACAGCGTGTCTGCTATTACAGTTTAATTATTGGGATATTCTGGGCTGCCAGCACAGCCTTTCTTGTTTGCACTGTTGGTGGTTTGTAATCTGACTTTTTTCTTTTTTTTTATGTTTTTTTTTTTTTTCTTTACAAGGCCTGGCTTTGTTGTGCTGTTGTTTCCTCTGCGTGCCCTTGTGTTTGCAGATTGACCTTGCTCCAGACAAAGTGAGACAGAGATTCACCCGAGCACTCACAGAGCGCCTCATTAAATTAGAGCGCTGTCATAGGGGAGTTGAAATAATGCCGCTACGCCCATTGTCTGTCCCTCTTTGCCGTCTGAATGAGGCGCGTTATATTCTCCCTCTTGTTGTCTCTCCTCTCGCAGATGTAACTACTGATGCTGTTCACGGGGGACATCGCACTTTCACTCTTCAGCGTGACTCCGCTTATGAATATCTCAGCAGTCTGCACAGCTCTCCCGACACTCTCCTTACAGGTGAATGTTCATGTCATTTTATTATTTTATTATGCAGCCATCTGGGTGTGGGAGCGGCTGCTGAGAGGAGACAATACAAACGTTCAATTAAATTAGGATTTACAAAAGATTCAATATAAACGGCTCTGCAACCGGTAACGTGTACACACAATAATCTGCTACATGTTGTATGAAAACAGTTCTGTATTAAGGCTAAATGCAAATGATAAACTTTATCACCCCCCTTGTTAAATATGAACAAATTGTCTACTGAATCATATGTCAGAAAACTATTTCACTTTTTGAATTTATTTCCATACTTGTCTCCTATCTGCTGTGTGTAAACACTTCCTGCAGGTCAGCCGAAACGTCCATGAACTTTGACTGTTTCTCATAACTGAGTCAGTCAGGATCCTTCAGTTTCACAAAGGCGTGCAGAATTTTGTGGGTTTAAAAAAAAAAATCCTAATTATATAAGGGCAAATTTTTGGGGCAAATTCATGTTTTTAAAGGACACATAAGAAAGTGATTCTACTGAAGCACACACTTTCTAAACTTTTTGACAGAAATTCAATATAAACAGCTTTGCAAATTGGTGTGAGTACACACAGTTATCTGCTACATCTAAATGTGCAGCTTTTGCTCTGTATATTCTTGTCACTACTTTAAAAGAGTATGATAAACAGTGGCACCCTCCTTATTAAGGCTGGTTTTTAAGGATAGATACTATCTCTTCAAACATCCCACCGTGTTGAATACAAACTGTCCACAGATTAATATGTCAGGAAACGGGCCTACAGTTTAATTTGTTCCCATGCTTGTCTTCTCTTTGCTTTGTGTGAACACAACCTGCAGTTCAGCTGAAAAGTCACATGACTGAGTCAGTCATGACTTTAATAGCAACAAGGTGCACAGAATGTTTCTTTTGTTTTATTTTTAATTTTTTACAAAATGTGCTCAGAGCAAATGGTTTGTTTTTGGCAAATTTTAAAATAAGACGCATCAAATCAAAGGATTTTTATGAAATATTTATATTTTCAGCATATCATATTTGATAGAAATGTAATATAAACCACTTTGCAAACTGGTAATGTGTATGCACAGCTATGTGCTACATCTGAATGTGTTGCTTTTGCTCAGTATATTTGTGTGCCTACTCTAAAAGAGTATGAAAAGCAGCTCCTTATTAAGGCTAAATCTTAAGGGTACATTTTATCTCCTCAAACATCCCCCCTCGTTAAATACGGACAAATTGTCCGCTGATTAATATGTCAGGAAACTGGCCACAGCGTGGGCCTACTGTAGCTGCTCCACAATGACGCCACAAGAACAGAGAGATAAGGAAAAGAGAAAAGGGAAAATTAATATCCCTTTGAAACTGACAGCGGATGTGCCAAATTACTATGCTGCTGCCGTATCTGTGTGTCTGACCAGTTGTGTTGATTGGGATTTCTCCCCTGAGGTAAAAGACCCTCTGACAGGATTCAAAGCTTTAGCCTACCGTCAGACGCCTGTCTGTAATTTGTGATTACAGCACAAGCAGAAGGGGTGGCAGGGATTAATTCAATCCAACACACAAATCTGATTCCCCACATTTGCATATTAATGAGAAAAAATGTTGAGTGTTTTTGGCAGGTGGCAAAGCAGAAGATGGTTAAAACTTGGAAATTTGGATATTTACTGCTCTTGTGTCTGGTGAGTTGAGGTCAGTGTCTGGTTTTGCATGTATTTGCATACATTTCCATCTAAATGATGTGATATACTTGTAGATATTCCAGTGGCTTTCTGCCTCCTTCCCGGCCACTGTTTCCTGTTCAATTATTACAGTTTATACACTGATCACTCATTTGTAAAATTCCTGAGCAGTTTGTTTCCAGCGCTGAGCAGAGTGAGGCTGTGAGACTGACCCCGACTCATTTGGTTCCACTAATTAACCTTGAATGAATGACTAAATGATTAATGAAGCTGGTGTTACAATTGTAAGTTACGACCTTTTACATGATGCTGCAGTTCATAATAATATTCTAAAAAATGGTTTAGACCCAGTTCTAAACACACTGATACATTTTTCTGAAATTTTTAACCAATGAGCTGCTCTGCTGTAGCTGACATTATTAACCCTCTGAGCTCCAAGCAGTTTCTGGGACTTTTTTTTTTTTTTGCTGTAACATTTTTCCTCATGGGTTCATTTTTCACGGCAGTATAAAGTCCTGCACATGTATGGAAACAGCACAACCACACTGGATAGCAGAAGGAGAGAGCACTCAACAATGTCTTTCGTGCAGTATGACATCATAAGTCATAAGAAAGAAAAAACAGAAGTTGAATTTCTTTGATTATTTTACAAAAACAATGTAGAAACCTGAAATCAACTTGTACAGCATTTTTCTAACTGCTGACAACTCTGACCAATACTGGGAATGAATGGAGTTTAACTAGTTTACATACTTGTCTCCTATCTGCTTTGTGGAAACACAAAAATAATACATATGTAGAAAATAATTATTATTTTAAGGAAATACGTCAACTTTAAGTTTACATTTTTATTAAATTTGCTGATAAAAAGGCACAAATGAGTAGTTTAATGGCTGTCCGAAAGGTGGACCTCTCATGAATCTTCATTTTTACAGGTTCTGTTTCTAAAAAATGGTGTAATTCTACCAATTTTTAAACTGCAACATGCCTTTCAAACATGCCAGTGGGTTTTGGGGGGGTTCAGAGAGGTAAACAGGACTATATTGAGATAAAAATACTCCACTGCAACAAAAAGAAAGGTTAAAATCTTTTAGTTCATAAAAGCTGCAGTAGGATCATGAAGAGAGAGGCCTCCTTCAAGCTGACTTCTTGTTTATAAGTCATAAACACAGTTAGTGATACACAAAAATGACCCACAACACAGTCAAAGTGTGCCAGAATGAAATGACATTTTCCTCCAGTCCATTACCGTCATGTCTATCTTGGCTACATAAAACATGCAAATTCCTGAGCTCTGTTTACATGGCACATCAGAAGGAACAGCTGTCCTGAGACGCTGAATGTGATCGCTGGTATTAGTGTGTGGAGCTGTCAGTAAATAAACACTGGTGGCCATCATTTTTGTAATGCCGGGACACGTCTCAGGGCGCAGCAGTGCGATGTGTTTTTAATAGTAGGAGCTCTGCGGCGCAGACGAAGACGCTAAATCAGGCTTTGGAAACACAGACAGTACTTGTTAGTGGGATCAGCTCGTTGTTGACTTTGGTATTTTCATTGGATTTGTTGACAGTAAGGAAAATATAGAAGGTCCAGGCAGGACACACTGTCACTCAACAGCCATGTTCAAATGCACACAACATCACAAATATTACAAACACCTCACTTTTGGGTAATTTGTGGATGTTGTGCCAGTTTTAGTGTGCTGTGTAAACAAGATTAACTCCAGGTGGTGCTAATTTCTCATATTTAGCTGCACTGTGCACTAGTAATGTAATTTGTAGAAGTGCATGCATATTGTTTTGCTTATGCTGAGTGGTTTGCATGTTTACATCTGTACCTGGGAAGTGCAGATGTTAAAGTCCCTGCAGGCAGTTTAAAATATTGGTGCACTTACTTGTACTTGCAAACTTTAGCTGAATTACAACATTTCTTTGGCATCAATTCTTGGAAACACTGGGTTTTAGCTAGAAATAATAGAAAGAAGTCAGTAATATCACTTGAAATGACATGACCGCAAATATCTAGTCAACCACCTGTTTACCGTAATTTCCAGACTATAAGCCGCGACTTTTTTTTCCACACGCTTTGAACACTGCGGCTTAAACAATGATGCGGCTAATTTATGGATTTTTACAAATTTGCCTCGAGACGAAAGTGACATTGAGAGCGACAATGAAAGATAGACTGAGGAAATGTGTGACGAAGTTATTCTGAAGCTGTTCAATTCCGACACTGAAGAAGATGACTTTAGTGGTTTTAGTGCGCAGGAGGAAGATGAAGATAGTGATCGATGACTTTTCATGGTAGGCGACTGTGTTTTGTTTTTTTTTCTAACCAGCCGTGTTACAAGCACTGTTCGGAAAAAAGCATTGACGGTACGTGTTTAATTAAAAGTTAAAAAAATCTTTCTGTGTACATATCTCATGTTACAACGTGGACACCTGCAGCTTATAGACAAGTGTGACCTATATATGTGCACATTTATTTTTTCTTTTTGAAGTTAGTGGGTGTGGCTTATATTCAGGTGCACTCAAGTCCGATAGTTACGGTACATGAGCAGAGCTGAAGCAGCAGAAATAAGACTTAGAAATATTAACTGAATGGAGTCAGACATATTCACTGCCTAGCAGTAGGAGGAGGAGAACTGTCAGTGCTTTGCTTTAAAGTTCCTCTCCGGTTGTTGACTAAACCCCTGAAAACTAATTTCTGTATGTTAAAGTTACATGTTTTGACGTTTTTTCCACTTTAATAATATTTCTTTGCTGCTTTAAAATGGCTTACATGTAACTCTACAATGTTGCTTCCACTATAACGTGCAGATCTATGAAGTTCACGACTCTCGTTCCACTCACCTCTCTGCTACCTGTAGTAGCTCAAGCACACCAGCTCACCCCCGACTCTGCTCAAACACTGTAAAAGTTCTCTGTTACACACTGGCAAGTTGTACTATTGAAGTAATTCAGCCACACATGCTGGAGCTGGAAACAGATTCCAAAAGAATTCAATCCTGCAAGGTCACGCGGATAGTTCCTTTGGTGTGTTACATATGAAACCCTGGAAGTCATGGTTAGCCAGCTGTGGAAAAAAAAACAAGCTAAAAAACATAGGGACACGTTAACAAGGTAAAAGAAGAATAGATTTTCAGTGGAGGGGGATACGTCTTCATATACATGTGGGCTGTTAAGTACAATGTGTCTTTAAGCTGTTCTCATTTACATATATTCTGTTTCGTCGTCAGACAAAGGAACAAGTATGAAATATGACTCACGTGCTGCCTATTGCGGCGACATGTTAACCAGCTGCTGCTCTGCGCTGCTACAATCCTGATTTTATAACCGCAACATCCAGTAAACTCCCCAAACACACAAGAGTTAAGATGATGGCTGTGCTGAGGATTCAAAGCTTTATTTACACAGAATGTGAAGCTACTACCAAAGTCGGCGCCTAATTACACAATAAAGGAGTTGTTTTTAGCTGTTCTGGTTTATTAGAAACTCAAATTTAAAAAACAAAAAGACAAAAAAAAAGTTATTTGGAGTTGCACCACTGACTTACATAATGAGCCTTTTTTCACATTTATTTTCATCATGTTGGAGTTTAACTTTCCAGTTTTATAATTGAATATGAAAACCTTTGTTTCTATTTTGTACTGTGCTGCTCTACACATTCACATACAGTTTCGGTGGAACATCTATTAATTGCAGATAGACAAACAAGTAGAAAAGTTGTTGTTAGTCGCAGCCTTTACTAAATGAATAGATTCTATTTGTACACTTTAAGTGCTGCCATTCGGTTTACTTCTCCGTCCGACGGCGTCCAGCTCAGTCACATGCCCAGAATGAAGTTCAGATTAAGCAAATGAGAGTTTCACTAAACATTTTGTTTACATGGTAACCTTTCAGAGTGAAAATAGAAAGCTCCCCACTAATAATGTTCAGTGCTTGATTGCTAGTTTCCTTCTTTAGCCAGTTTTTTTTGTCTGATTGCTCACCATTACACAACATGTTTATAGCTTCAGATACAGCAAGTAATGAAATATTAAAAAAAAATAATGTGAACACTTTTGGCTTCTATTGATTATCAGCTCAGCACAAACGGACTCCCGCCGTGCTTCTCCGGCTCACGTCTCTGCATTACTTTGGTGCTCGACTTCTGGAAGTTGTGCCTAACTGACTGACTCATGCAAAAAAACTGGCGGTGTTGCATCTCGAGCGGCAACATTTCTCTGCCGCAGCCTTGAGTAAAGCTGGCTCTCGGTCTCTGTTGCAGTCGGATGCGGCTGTGGTTTATGAGCCACGCGGCCAGGCCATTAAACCCGCCGCTCTTTTGTAAAGGTTGTCTGCCTCTTAAACGGTGTCATCTTTATTGATGTGTTTCTCTCTCCGCTGCCCCCCCCCCCCCCCCTCCTCCTCTCTTGTACAGAAATATGCAATATGGCCCTGGTTTAAATTCAGTTCTCCAACACGAGCTGTTTATTATGGCAGACAGGCCAGCTATAGAGCTATAGCTTTAGAGCAGAGGGGGGAAGAAAGTGTGTGCGCGAGGAGAGAGAGGGGGGGTGACTGTCCCAGCATGAAATGATACAGCAAATTAATGTCTTCCTTTCACAGATAGCTACACAACCACACTCGCACGCAGGGAAATACACACAGCAGTGGCTCCACATGCCACATCCCGCTTAGCCCTGACAATATAGCAGCTGTAAAAGTGGCCGCCTCTGTGATCGGACACACAAATCACAGCAGGAGAGGCGAGATGGTGCTGTCCTGCCGCTCAGAGAGCCGGGGAGGGCCACGGCGAAGGACAAGCTGCCAGTCAAAAAAAAAAGAAAAAAAAAAAAGAGAGAAGTCACTCATCTTGTGCTGCTTCCTTCAATGCATCAATGTCGTCGTCGCGGTGCCACTTTGCCGCGCACGGCCATTGAGCTTGTCTTTATCTGTTAGAAACGGCCATCTCGGTTTGCCGATGATGCTAACCCGCCGCCTGCATTCGGCTCTTATTTGCTTTTGCTTCCACATTATCTTTTATGCTTCTTTCGGTTGCAGAGTCACCTTTGACATCAATTTCACACGGTTCATCTTGGGTGGCTTTTCAAAGCCACCGTGCCAATACAAATGTAATACACGGAGCAATAACTCTGGCTAAGTATTGATCCTCCGGGATTTCTGCACTGTGTTAAGCACTCCATCTCATCGGCTTCAATCTTTACATGACAGATAGTGTGTGTGCACGTCGCTGGTTATTTTTTAGTGCACGGCCGTGACCGCACACACATCAAAGGGGCTGTGTTTGCTGTGGGGGCGTGGATGAGTGGAGTTCAGGGACGGAGAAGCGGGCCTGATTAGCACTGTAAGCTCTCGTCGTGCTGCTGGAGTCCGTCCCCTGCCTCAGCGCTCCCCAACCCATCACACCCCCTCTGTTCCCCAGAGCTGCTAATGACTGCTAATTGTGGCACGGCGGGGGAGAGATGCTAAAAACCGGATATCAGCAGCCATGCCTGGCAACACCACTGCCCGCCGGCTGGGAGGCTCGTGGCCCCTCATCTGTCAGCTCCATCTATCAGGAAGTTGACTCAACTTCTGTGTGTTTGGCAAAGCAGCCTGAAAAACAATGTTTGCATAAGTTTCAGAGCTAAAGGGACAGTTCACACCAGAACGGTTCACATTGCACTCTTGCAGTGTTTTTTTACGAAAAAAAATTCAGACTTTGGATTAAAGAATCAAGTTTTTCCTTGATGCTGGTTTGAATTTGTGGAGTCGCTTTTCTTGTTTCAGTTGTTTTTACCTCCTGTCTTTGTCTTGTTCCCGCCCACCACCAGTTCCATGTTACCTCAGTCTATTCTAAACTGCGCTCTGGAACATTTTTTAACCGTAACTCTTTTGTAGCTGTCAGTATTTTCTTACACCAATTCAATTATTTTACAGATTATTCCTGCTTTGTTAAATTACAGATAATATCGAGTGAAGTCACAGAAAAGAAATATTGATTTACAAATGAACCACAGGAAACCATCAGGCCACAACCGTGCACAATCTCCACATCAACAATCTGTATTTTTACATATGGTAATTTGCTCTTTTACAACATTTTGCACATTTTTTTCCTTTATTTTAACCAGCAAAAGAAGATTAGTATACAGATATTTACCATCATTTAAAAGGAAAATTGTGTGTATTTAAGGTTACAATATGGGAAATATATTCCAGTTTTGTTAAAAACAGAAAATAACTAGTAAAATCACAGAAAAGTCTTAATTTACATGCTGACTAAAAAACAAGCCAAAACTGATTAATGCCCAAAAAATTACTGCCTAAACCAGCTTTAATATGCTGCAAATACTAGCTTTTTATGTTTATTTATTATTTATTTGGGCTAATGGCAGGTAGTGGGCACTCAGTGCACTGTGGAACATTTAACATGAAAGATAACATGTCATTTTCTTTCATTTATTGGTTATAGAGTAGGTGTGATTTCAGGTAATGTTTTCTTTGCTTGACTGCATCCCTGATGTCATAGTGGTGGTATAAGGATCGTCTGGTTGGTTTTTCATCTAAAATGATGAACAAAAGACTGAATTACAAACTGGATAGATAAGGTGTGAAACAGTGGGCATATACAGGGTTAGGTGACAGCTTGAGTTGCATTGTGGGAATTGTAGGACCTTCTGTTTTTGGAGTTTGATCCATTCTAAGAACGTCTTGGCATCTGTTGCTTTGATTTTTTATTTTTTTTAACCATTTTTAAAAGTCTGTCTCGTGTGTTCCAAATCTTCTTGGAGCTACAGCACTAAATTCCAGTTTAATGAAAATGAAATGCACTAAATACTGCTCTGATCTGTACAGTGTTATAAAATAATTCCATTTGATGGATTTTCCCTTTAATGGGGCATTAAATGATAAATGCCCTCTGTAGACCTCTGTTGGTGACCATCAGGGATTGCAGAGTGAACAGAACTGACCTCCTCCCACACATTGCACGACATGACCTCCACCTTCGCTTCCTCAATTTGAGGGAAACAACAGATTCTCACTTTTACATCAGAGAGTAGCTTAGAGAAAGATCTAATGAAGACATAAGACTGCAAATACCCTGAAGCGAAATCCAATTATTGCAGTTTCTTTTTTTCCCTTTTTTTTAATATGAAAATGAGGCGCTGTAGCTCAACTGTACAGTGCTGTTTTCTGTCTCTGAGCAGCTTAAAATGCCAAATAGTTTGAGTCAATCCATAAGCCTCTTTGGGTCTTTAAAGCGGTACAACTCTTAAAGTAATTTTCGGCGACAAACATGTCACATTAGACTTAGTTTACAGTCCCTTAAAGCAGGTAATTCAAGGGTTTCTCGTGCGTTTCAAACAAATCACTGATGCTGCTGTCAGGGAGCATAAACAAATCAGTATTTCCAGGAAACAGCTACTGGGTGCTGAGTGTTTAAAACTGCAAAAACAGAAGCCTTCAAGAGGTGGCCACGTTTGGAATCCACGTTGTGTTTCAGGCAACATTAAATAGGAGTAAAATGACTTTTTTTTTGGTATGACAAAGCTCACAAGGGTGCAGATTAATGTATTTTGAGGTTTCTGTCCACAGTTGTCCTGAAATGATGAATAGTATAAATGGCATTCCTTGTTGCTCATTTCAAAGAGTGTCATCAATATGTGTTCATTTTTCAGAGGAATTGGTGGAAGCGGTGCCTGTGGTGATGTGCTTGGTGACTGAAAGTCCTGTCATTCCCCAGTCTGTCATAGCCGGAGGTGCAGCAAACACAAACCCCGACAGCTTCCAGCTCCCCCGACAAATTTTTGATGATGTCTGCAGCCGCAATGTGATAGATTGTTTACAACTGCTTGGCTTGTACTTTGATTTACTGAACATGAAAGTAATTCAGATCACCTTGGGTAGTTATCAAGTTATTAAGCATTTCCTCAAGTCTTTCACAGCAGTAGTGAACACACTCTTGTGCAACATGACTTTAATGTGAAATGACGGAATTATGTCACCTCTCAACAATTGCATTATTTGTAAGTTGACAAGTCGAGTATTTCCTCTTATAAACAAAGACAAATACTTTAGAAAGACTCTATTAAAAATACAGGCAAAAGTGAATAAACCTGTCACCTCTGACACACGAGTTAGAAAACGTACAATTAGCTCTGAATGAAGGACTGTCTCATTTTTGGACCCATGGGCTGTGTTTGTCTGCATCATGGCTCCATGTGGGAAAGAATTGCCAGAGGAACTGAAAAGAAATTTATTGTGGAACTTCCAAAAATCAACACCAAATCAGTTGCAGCAGTAATCAAAAGGTATAGAACATGCCACAGTACCACTAATCAGAGCTGCAGTGATCATCCTCCTAAAACCAACATACAGGTGCTTCAGACTTCAGAAATACGATTTTCTGTGGCAGCTCAGACATATAACATTACCCTCTATGGACAGTGTGCATTACATAAATCCTTGCCTGGTCTTAAGCAGAGAACTGCGAGATGACACTTTGTTAATGAACATGAAAATAAGCCCGATGATAGTACTGGGAGCACATTGTTTGAGCAGACGAGACCAAGATACATTTGTACAGTTCAAATGAGGTCCAGCGTGTTTGGTGTGAACCTAGTCAGAGCTACCACAGTGAATGCATCGTCCTGACAGTGAAGCACAGAGGTGAGATGTGTGTGATGATATGGGGCTGCATCAGTGCAGTCTGCAGAAATCTGGAAGAAGTGGAACATTCCAGCATAACAATCCATAGCACACTGACAAAATCACATGAGTTTCTAAAGAAGGAAAAAGTGAAAAGTATGACCTGGACAAGTATGTTGCCTGACCTGAGTCAGATGAAACAACTTTGGGATATGTTAAAGAGTAATGTAGAGTAAAACAACCCCTCTGTTGAAGAGCGGCTGAAAAAGTCTCAAGAAATGTCAAACCTTCTATGCTGAGGAAGATTGATTTCGTCATTAAAAGTAAAGTTGGACACATGAAATTTTTTAACCAAAAAAAAAAAACAAACAAAAAAGAATTCAGTCTCTGTTATGTTACTTGCAGTGAGTTCCCACTAGCCTGTATTTGTAGCATAGTTAAAGTGGGGCCTGTATTTTTAGCATCATAAACATTTATAAGAGCTGATACCCTACTGTTCAGCTTGTAAATAATGCTATTATTGTAAGATGATACACTTTTGAATCATTTGATATTGAAGTGACATTGCGACGGCTCACTTCTGTTTGTAAAGATGTCTGTTGTCACTACAGATACTTTTTGTGTGGCTATTTGACATATTTATAAGTATGAAAAATCATTGCTGAGCTTTTTATGGAACTGAAAATACTGAAAGGAAAGTGTAAACATTGGACTGAAGACACCCGGAGCAGTCCAAGTTTTTCCAACTCGTTCAGTGTTTGATGGAAGAGTTGCTTTCTGTGTGAATCCACTGCTAAGCTCCGTCCATCCTTTTATCCCAGCACCACCTCACCTGCTGAATCTCTTTCACCCACCTTCTCCGGTCCTTTTAGTCCGTTACCGCGTGTTTGACTCGCAACCATAGCTGAGCAGGAAAAAGGACGACATAGCTGCGACACGCAAGCCAGGGCATACATTCTCTATATCCTCAGGCATCCTTACTTCATTTTCCTGAAGTGTCAATTATAATGCCAGTGGATGAGAGATCAGACGGCTGCACGCAATGCTGTGATAAATTTCTGTTGCCAACTCTGTGGTGTATTTCATTTGGAATGGGATTTGGCAGAGGGGGAGAAAGTAATGTTCAGATGAAGCGCATGACCTGCTTCTTTGTCCTGCGTTAGCTCTCCTGTATCGCTCCATCTCTCATTTCAGCGAAGAAATTTCCCTCTTGTTTCAAACTCAATTTTTCCAAAACTCCCTGCGTCAGCAGCAGCACCTACATCTGCCCAGTCGAAAGCACAGTGTCCAATTAAACTCTCATATCCATGCAGGAAGAATAATATCTTTCCCTCCCTCACTCCTTCGCCCACTCAATCCATCATTAGTATTATTTCCTCCCATTCTCAATTACCTTTCTCTTACTCAATTACCCTGCCTTGTTAGAAAAACAGACATGTCTGAGTACAATATGAAATACTAATTAAACTCTAAATGCAGAACACAAATTTAGATCTCACATCGGCACCTTTTCACCAGTTTTTTTTCTACCAAGCGACTGCTTCTTGCCCCCCCCCGCCTCCCCTGTCTCTCCCTGCAGCAGATGGCTCTGGTCAGAGGTGGACAGGTAACAGACGACCCTGTAGCTCCCCCCAGGATGCCTGAGCCCTGCCCTGCCCCGCCTGGCCCTCCTGTGCCCCCCCTGCCTGTCTTGCCTCCAGCCCCTCTCCCAGCCCTTTCTGCCCCTCGCTCCGCCCTCGAACGCCTCCCTGCTCCTCGGTGTCGTCCTCGCCTCCCCTCCCCTCCCCTCCTCTCTCCTCTGGGCTGTGTCTGGTGGGTCAGCTCCCCCCGCCTCCCCCCAGTGGTGCAGGCCTTCTGGACAGAGCAGATGGTAAGAGAGGGCCAGGAGGAGACGTCCTCTAACCTGGGAGCCTGGCCAGACCTGGCCCACAGCGAATGCCTGATGCCTGCCTAATAGACCTGGACGGGGTTTGCAAGAAATCGTCTCACTCCGCGTGCATGTGCGTGTGTGCATGTGTGCATATGAGAATGTGTGTTTTTCATGGGTTCAACATTGTGTTTTGCTGTTGTGCTTAACTGCGTGTTATTGGAAAGTGTGTTATTTAGCTCAGTGTTTCTCTGCTGTCTGATAGCACGACACTGGCAGCAGGAGATGTGATGTGACAGTGGTTTGGTGAGGCACAAGCCAACTTGGTTCGATTTGGTAAATACGTACTTTGTAAAGTTTTGCTACCATGCTTACGAGAAGAATGACATGCAGGTTTGACTCGGGTGGTAGAGCAGGTTGTCTACGAATTGCAGCGTTGGCGGTTCAATCCCTGAACCACATACCGAAGTATTCCTGGGTAAGACATAGAACCAGAAGTTTCTCCTGATGGCAGGCGAGCACCGTGCATGGCAGCCATTGGTGTGCGTGTGTGTGTGTGTGAATGGCTGAATGAGAAACTGCAAAACCTTACAACTAAGGTAAATCCAGTCAGTTTGTAATTTATTGATATTTCTATGTATTTGCAAAATATGCAGGAGAAAAAAAATTACTTTATTTATTTATTTTACACTGTATGGAAACAGTTCAAAGAAATAACGCTCAGTTTCAGTTTCACGACCAGTCTGAAACAGAAATGGATCCTCCATCCACCCTGACCTCCCCTCTAATTGCGATGCATCCTCCAACAATTATTTCCTACTTTGCTCCTGTCATAATAATGACAGCTACTAGGTGGTTCAGTCATGTGAACATAAACATTTGTCAGTTTAGGGTATTTGCTGAAATGACTGATATCTCACAAGACCCGTAGAGATGGAACTGGTGGTGTAAATAGTCTAAAAAAGACCAACCTAAAAAGGGACATGGTCAAAACAGAAAGGATGAAAAAGACATGTCACTATTGAGCTTTGTTTAACTGTAACTGTGTGTAACACCCCTCAATGCAGCCCAATCAACACATTTGAGGCACTGTACCATGACTCATAGCATTGATGAAGCCTTATTTGAACTTCTCTAAAAACAAAAAAAGTTGGGATACTCTGACTGAACAGACAAATTACAAACCCCTCAATATGGCCTATACACTGATCTACCACAGCATTAAAACCACCGACAACCGAAGTGAATGAGATTGATCATCTTGCCACAGTAACATCTGTCAGTGGGTGGGATTTATCAGGCAGCAAGTGAACAGGCAGTTGGTGATGTGTAGGAATCAAGAAAAATAGGCAGCATAAAGGTCTACGAAGCTTTGACGAGGAGCAAATTGTTAGGAACAGTTGACGGGGTCACAGTATCTCCATAACAACAGGTCATGTTGGGTGTTTCTGGCATGAAGTGGTTGCCAAAAGTGTTCCAAGGAAGGACAACCAATGAATTGGTGACAGGGTCTTGGATGCCTCAGGGTGATGCAGCAGAAGAGATACTGCAGCACAAACCGGTTACAACCTTAATGCTGCTGTGACTGAAAGATGCCAGTGGGTCCATTTCTGGCACATTAGTGTCAGAGCTGGACCATGTAATGTCATGCAATTGAACAAGGTCTGATGGGTCGTGTTTTATTTTACAGCATTGTTTACCAGGGAAAGAGATGGTCTCAGGATGGGGAAAAAAGATGAGTCAGCAGAGGCCGTGTGATGCTCTGAGCAATGTTGTGCTGGGAAACGTTGAATCCTGCGTTCATGTAGATGCTACTTTGGCATGTACCATTAATCCTCTAACGTACACCTCTTCAGCATTCCCCAAAGGCCTCTTTTAGGAGGACAAGGCTTCCTGCCACCCTGCGAACATTGTTCAGGAATGTTTGAGGAACATGACATAGGGTTCAAGGCATTGACTTGGCCCCCAATTGACACATGTCAATCTGACTGAGCATCTGCGGATTTCGTGGATGCTTCCCCTTACAATTCAAAGGCTCTGCTGCTTACGTCTTGGCGCCTGAAACCACAGGACACCTTTGGAAGTCTGTGAAGTCAAGGAATCATCAGGTCGGAGCTGTTTTGGCGGCACAAGGAAGACGTACACTGAATGACACAAGTGGCTAATTGTGGTGTATGTGTGCTGCAAATCTTCAGTCACAGCCAAAACACGTCTTCACTGTAAAGCGACTTATTAAAAGCCAACAACTTTTAATTAAAACATTTAATGTGATACTGCTTGGACTTTGTTCCGTGTGTGGTGGATTGCACTTGCATGTAATTAAAACATATCTAAACTGTTTCTATGGTAACATGCTCGTCCCTAGACTGAGGTTAAAGATACACGGCACGCCTCCAATTGCTGAAGTTGCACGCTGGCGCTGTTTTGATGTTTTAATAGGTGCATCGAGTCTGTCGCTGGTCAGACAGAAGTTCAAAAAGAACTCCAGACTTATGCAACTCCGTATTTTGTTTTTGGCTGTTTTCCTTCCGAGGAAAAAAAACCCAATTTACATGTGTACGTAGGTAAGTTTGATCCCTGTAAGTGCACAACATGATAGATGTGTCAGATGGCAAAATATATCGAGTTGAAAATACATGTGCCCCAGAGGAAAGGGCTTTTCTACTGTAGCTGGTGGAGAATAAATGTCTCTATCAAATCTACGTCAGAGAGTTTTTCCAATCCTGCTAAGTCTTACATCTGTCTGTCTGCTCCCTAATACCCAGAGCTGTATTGTCGGGGCACCTTCATTGCAAAGAGACGGATATTCTGTCTTCCATGCGAAAGCAGAGAAACACTCCCCGCTCACTGTTTTCGAAGTGTATTTATGGCTATTCCCTAAAATTCATTTAAAATTCATTAATACCACAGGGACAAACTCAATGAGCTCAGCCTAGTTTCCCTCATTTGCCCAGTGAATCCAAACGGATTGTTGTTCTCCCCAGACGCTGCTCCTCTCCAATCTCTTCCTGTTATTAAATATTCAAATCTCCACCGCAATCACTCTGTTTAGTAAACACTCAGGGGACCTCACCAGGACTATTAAAGCAGAGATGATTGCAATGGTTTGTTTTTGTTTAGTTTTGTTCCTTGATATGGCCGACATGCTAATTGCTAAAGGATTGCTAGTTAATTGTTTGACCGTAATAGAAGCGTTCCCATCACCTGACTGGATGTTCCTGCAAGTTTTTTTTCCATTTCCTCCTCTTGTTTTTTTTTTTTTTGTTTGTTTGTTTTTACTTCTCCTCTGCCATGTTTGCATGTAATGCAATATCGCACACGCACTCTCAAAATGATTTCACACTCCCACGGCCTCCTTTGATCTTTTATTCTTAGGTCCTCACCCGCCATCAGATCATCTGGAGGAGCATTGAGTTTATCTGCTATTTCTGCGTTTTACATCATTTATCATTCCCGTCCGCGCTGAGGGCTTCTCTTCTTTACGGCAGATTGTTTCTCATCCGATCTCCAGTGTCGTGCTGTTTTCTAATAAGCGCCGCAGTAATTTCTGTATGTTATTAATGGTGGCACGAGCCGCCATCCGGGGGAGCTCCAGCTGTGCCGAGGCGAGGACGGGCATCTCGCGGGCCCCCTCTGTGCCAACGCTCGACACGCCGCCCCGCCGCCGCCGCCCCCCACCCCCCCCACCACCTCCTGGGGAGCGCGCTAGCTTGCCCTGGAGGTGATGCTAATGGGAGATTTTAACTACATTTCCCTCCTTCCTCCCTTCCTCGCCTCCTCTCCCACTGGTGCTGCGGATATGAGCCTAGAGCAAACACAGGGCACTCTCATTAAGGGACTAGTGCTGGTATTAAATTCGCTGTTATTAGAGAGGCCTGCTTTCATTTCACTGGCACAGCAAACCACAGACACCCACAGGAGAATCAGGGTGAGGACTAGATTACACTCATACACTCAGATGGCGCGCGTGTTTGTGTGTTTTTGTGCCCGAGCTATAAAGGGTGTCGAGAAAAATGGGAGTTGCTTTTTTGCGAGCGCCAACCGCATCAAGAGACACCAGTTTAAAAATAATAGAGTGTAATGTGTCCGGGCAGAGGGCGCTGCTTTAATGGCAGGGTTCCCCGCTGTATTCTGGCCTCGCCTCATTGGCTCTCTGGCAGAGAGGGTGGTAATTTTTCACATTACAGCTCACCCCCTGTCTGACATGTCAAAGATGGACAAAATCGATATACATACAGCAACAAAGACTCTGCTCCACAAAATCAATGCCGCTTATTTGATCAAAGACTGTTTCCACAAGCCGGAGCGGAATGTGCACGGATGCCTTTTCCAACGTGAAATGGCAGGTTCGGCATCCTGGCTCCTGCATGTGGAATAAGTGCCCTCCAGGACATCCTCGCCACCATTCGTCTGCCTGCCGATACCGCTCTTGTCAGCGGCCCCTCAGGGCACAGCGGGCTGAGTGACGGGAGCGAGCCAAAGTGACTGTGACAAGGGAACTCGCATCAAATTCCCTGACAGTTACCTCAACAACCCCCTCTGATACTGCCATGTCACACGCATAAGGAGATTACTGAATGGATTTAGTGAATGTGAAATGTGAGTGAACGCTGCATGATACAAGCTTTTTTTTTTTTTTTTTTTTCCTCCCTCCCTGGCGCCTATGCCTATGTTATATGCTGCTATCTGGCGTAGGCACTTGGCTGGATCCACTCAGGAAGAAGTCGGAACAGGTGGCGAAGAGGCGACAGGAAGGCAGAGCGAACGCGCCGCAACTGTCCTGGTCACTTGCGACGGCGGGAGGGAGGAGAAAACGGTCCGTACACATCTTCAAAGACCCAAACAAACTTAATTATATAGAAGATTTACTGCGGGAGGACCTCATTTGACTCTGTGTTTGTTGTGGTGTTTGCGATTGTAGCAGACACTCGGTTTTTCATGGTGGCAGGCCCTTCTGTTGGTGCTGTAAAGCACAGCGGTGTGTTCAGCTGTGACTGGGACTCATTAGAGGAGGAGAATGTCCGTCATGGTGCCTGGATGTCTGTGTGTTGGTCATCCAGCAGGGGATTGAGGGAAAATGGGTGGTGCAGGCAGGCAGGCAGGGCCGAGCTGAGCTTTCCTCCTCATCCACCCGGCTCCATCCTTCCCTCTTCTGGCATCTCTCCCTCCTTTTGCCCCGCTGCTCTCTCTCCTCCATCCTCTTCCGTCTCTCAACGGGGGTTCATCTCTTGTGATTCACTGGAGCCCATTATCAGTTCCCCCACCAACCTCTATCCCCAGCCAGCCTCTCAACAACAACACACAACCACTCGATCAAAGCCCCGAGAGGGCCGGCACTTTGATTGATGCTTACCAAAGAATCCATTGTTGTTGACCTGTGTTGCCATTCGCAGTCGTCATCTGCGCTGCCGTTATTGCAAGTCTCTCCGTGTATTGCATTGGAGTGTTGTTAGCCAGGTATTGTTCCTGCTCCATCCCAAACAATCTTCAATAATAAAAGATGGTGCTGGGTGTGCCAGACAACCATGACAGGTCTGGCTGACATTCCCTCATTTATAACTCAGTAATGCAGTTTCAAACCCTCTATGATGGACCACGCAGCCAGAAAACCTACAGGAGCCACAAAAAATGGTCTGTGGCCTAAAACAACATCCGAATCCCAAAAAAACCCAAACATGTCCTGTAATAGTTCATAAAAATCCTTTACAAAGAACACAAAAAAAATACGATTTTGAGATCAATAATTTCACATAAAAGTTGAAGCTGTTCACCGCAGACAAATGTGAAATGTAATGGGCTCATTTAAAACACACAATACAGCCGGAGGAGTTAACTTGAAATGGCAGCAACACAAGTTTCAAGTGGCTCTTCTGCAGGCAGCGCCGAGACTTTCATGTTGATTTTACACTAGAAATAAATTAAAGGAGGACATGAAACGACCACAATCATATCATGACAAGGCAATTGTGTGTTTAACGCTGTTAACACTAGTAGAGATACACATTTTGTATGCACTACATTCACCAGTTGACTGTTCATTGGTCTTGCTGATCCAATATTTGTGCATTTTTCGTATTAGTGGGATCATTATTTTCAACACACTACTTTGACTCTGCCTCTCTCTGTAGTCGCTCAGTAATTTCAAGCAATGCCCAAAGGTAATTCTTCAAACAAAGGCAATCGATGTTTGTGTTGAAGGTTGTGTCTTTTGAAAATTTGGGAACAAAATGTTCATTGTATTTAAATTGAAGTCATCACATTTCAGCTGATTACAAATGATCTATCTTCATATTGCCCCTGATTTAAACCATAGGAGTCAACTGCTAACACAAATCCATTCTGATTGTTTTTTTTTCCTGAAATCTGGAGGACATACAGAGGTTTACGTTGTATAATTACACAAATTTTACACATGACAGGCTACAATAAAGAAAACAGAAATTAAGGGGCTGTTGTATTTTCTACCACATTTGCATAGTTGCAGCAGAGCATAACATAGGGAGATTAGAACGCATTCACATATTCTGAAAGTATGCCTGAGCAGTTTGAAATTATATTTTTTGAAACAATATTTAGAAATTTTTTTTGTATGATTGGCTGAGTCAGTTTATTTATTTATTTTGATGGGTGGAGTTTTGCTGTTGGAATTTCTATATGAGAGCATTGTGCCTGCCATTCCTAATGATGTCGTCTCCTTGTGCAGGGATACACAGCTCCCAGTGCTCCTGCAACACTTGACGTATTTATCAGTTAGGTAAAGTCATTAAGCACCATCTGTGATGAGCACTGAATCTCCTACACTGTGTCAAAATGGGATAACTTTAACCTGAATTTTGGGGAAGAGTAAGAAGTCACCAGGGGGCATATATTGCCAGCAGGGTTGGTGGAGAGCGATGACTGTGGTGTTGTGGCCAAGCACCCGTACGTGATTTCACTTCAGGATGTTACAGTAGAACTCTGATTTCACAGTCAAGCCCTGTGGGACAAATTCCCAGTGGCAACCATGGAAACACTGAAAAAAACAATGAGCTTCTGATGACCTGATATTGTCTGTCTGCTGTTTCTTCTCTTGATGGTAGCCACAGACCCACCTCTTGCTGTGATGCTCTCATAGCATGGATCTGTTCATAAAGTGGAGCTGATGGGTCAACATAGTCAATGGCATCAGTGCTAAAAGTGCATTGGCAGCAGCTTTTTTCTAATATACATCAATTAACTGATGTGTTTCTTCAGTATCAGTGCGTAATTGTTGCACCATGATGTCAGTTGTTTTTGGCTCCACATAGCTGTAGTCAGAGCAGTCGTTTTAGAAGCAGAGGACTTTGAAAATATGGCAGTACTTCAAATGATCACAGGACAAACAGGTGGTTTATACACTGTGACTGTGCAAAGTTTTGATGGAAGACCACAGCAACATCAGTCCAATGCAGGCAAACCTGAAGAACAAACATACAACTGCTATTCTGGGAAAGACGCCTTAAGTGTTGTCTGGTCACTCTTATTAGTGGGGAAAGCTTTTTGATGTCTTTTGTCCTTGTAACTGCTAAATACACTCAGAGCTCCAAAATAAAATGGACTCAAGTAAACAGGTCAATTAGATTTTCAGGTTAAATGTTGTCCTTGGGCTTGGATATGTGTGCCTATGACGACCTGTTAGGACAGTTCCACCTCCCGGCACGCTGAGGTCACGTGCTGGTGTTCGACAAAGTGTCCAACATCACGTTGCTCTCGTACATATCACACTCCAGGTTTAATCAAAGTCAAAGAGACGTCTCCAGCATCATCTTGTCCTGATCTGACAGAGGCATTTCCAAAAAAAAAAAAGATTACTTATTTGTTTATTTTTTTGAGGAAAGTTAATTGCTGTAATTTATTAACTAATCAGTTAAAATAGTTTATGGATTGTTCGTCAGTAAAATATTTTTTATTGGTAGATTTTATAGAAATATACGCTGTAATTTTTTAAAATTTTTTTTACAGTATTTAAATCAGGTACAAATAGTGGTATTATACAAATAATGGCAGTTATTCAAATATTTATATGTATATATATGTATATTAAGATATGAAAATTTTTTAATAATTTAAAAATATATAAAGAAAAATAAACCACCCATGTTTAATTAAATGAAAAAAAAGGTTCTTTATTCCACACACTGCAGTTTCCATGTCAAAAATAGATTTTAGTTTCAGACTGTAAAAGGCAGCAGTTAAAATTCCACCTGTTCTGGCAGGACTGACACGTTTTGTGTGTAATCTTGAACAGAGACATTACATGGCTCATCCTCTTTATTCTTTGTCTTAACGACATGTTGCAAATATGTAAACCAGCTGTTTCTATACATTTGACCTTGACAGCGATGACTTGTGAATGAAAAATCAACTGTTCTATTTTTATTTATTTATTTTTAAAACAAATGCCCTTAAATGACTTTTAGTGTCTTACATATACGGCTCTTTGTCAGGATCAGTATTTAGTATAAATAAATTAGTATGTGGAAGTAAAACTCTAGCGTTTGTAAACTTTTCTGGGCTTTTTAATTTGGAAATTATTTTACTAGTTCAGATCATTTATTTAAAGTGCTTCCGAAACACCTACAGTGTCCTCACTTTAAAGCTAAACTATGACCTTTGTCCTTTTCTAGGTGCTGTTCATCTGTCCTGTCCCTCTGCATTTTCACTAACATAACCGTACAGAACACATCCTGTCTTCTCTTTTATCTGTCCTCCTGCTCAGACAATCATTTTCTGATTTCTTCTTCCAGAAATCTGTCCAGCCTCATCCTCCCTCTGTCCATGGGAATATGAGAGCTTCCCTGGGAGCCACAGCTCTTTGTGCAGCTCTCAGACCAGGATGACCAGCGCTGTGTCAGTGTCAAATCTCCACTCATGTGTGGAGCAGCTCAGACACAAGCTCAATCTATCCCGGCAACCAGATTCTCTGTTTATTTTCCTCCCCTTCACTCCTCCACCCCCCCTCTCGATCTCTCTCTCTCTCCCTCTCTCTGGGGCTGATATTTCATTTCCAAATCGCGGTGTGCTCGCAGTTGTTTTACCACTCCGCTCTTCCTCTCGCTCTTTGTCTTCAATGTACTGTGAGACAAAAACACAACAGAGGGAAACACAATGGCCGTGTTGACACATAAGAGGAGGCGGCGTCTGAGAGGCTGAGGCCTCTGTGGCACTCAAATGAGAAAGGACATCACTCATTTCCAACCTCAAATTGCCTCGCTCTCATCTCTGACCCTCGCTTAACAGCCTCGCCCAGGCAATTCAGCGCCCGCTCTCACACTCCGGAGCGTGTGTTTACACTGCAACAGGCATAAATGTGCACACGCAGACTTATTAGAAAGAGATATAAATGTTCTGTTAATTCCCCCTGAAAAGCGCATGAGTGGCTCACATCTGTGAGCACACATTACAACGACCAGACAGCCATTTATATCTGCTGCCCTCTGGACAGGACCCTGTCTCCATGGCTACAAGATCATGTTGACCAGTTAAAAAGCTAAAAAATAATGGCCGCCCAGGTGGCAGAGTGATTGATTGCGGTTCGCCACGAGGGAGAAGCGGCTGAATTGTGGATGTTCCTGGGTGTTACAGAGCCATCTAGTTGACATTTCACCTCATGGGCAGCGATGAGCAGGTCCTCCAGCAGCCTCCTCTCTCTACCTTCTGTCAGATTGCCCTGTGGAAGCGGCCCCGCTCATATAACTTCATTACTTTTTAATGCAGCCGTAATTACTCCAGCATGTTGTAATTGGACAGAGATATGAGAACAATAAAGGATGTCAGGACAGAGAACAGGATTTTAATTGTGGGTTAATGATATTTATTTTGCGGCATGCTCTTTTCCTTCTGAGTCACGGCTCAGTTGTGTGGGCTAAGTGTTGGATCTCTGGGGGAAAGCAGGGAGGGTGCCTGTTTCTCTGAGACGCCGCCTCCCCTCCCGCGCCGCTTTTGTCATAGAGAGGCAGCACATTAACCTCGGATCCGATTAAGGGCTGTAACAGAGCCAGGTCGCAACGTGGCCAAGCAGGGCTGCGCTCCTCTGGGCTCAGATTAGGCCTGACCCCTGACCGATGTGTCAGTAGCAGATAATGAACTTAGCTTTATCAGCCACATTTGTCTCCCCGAGGGTCGGCGCGGCAGCCTCGCCCCCGATACGCCGAGCGGGTGTAAACTCCGGGAGCAGTACAGGGGTTAATGCTCAGATAAGAATCTTGGAGCTTTATCGGCTCTCACTAGAGGCTTCTCACCTGAGAGCTGCTCGAGAAGAAGCAGCTATTAATTTACCCAGGGGGCAGATACCGTGTGAGGAATGATGGGAACACTATTCATAAAGTGATAATTTTGTCTCTTACAATTACACCCATTCGTTTGTTACATGTGATATGTCAAAGTGCCCTCGCTGGAAGGTAGAAAGAAGGACGCCTTTCACCACTGAACCAATTACTTTACTATTTATTACTTATTTATTTTTGTGTGTGTTTTTTTTAAGACTGACTCTTTGCAACATTTTCACCACTTCATAGATTAGTTCTTGGACTAATCATCTGCAGTTTTGTCAGGAAAAGTATCCTCATCAAAGCTGAAAGTCACAGTATTTCAACATATTCACTAAATCCTACATGTCTCATTCAAAAATGAGGCAAAAAAATAAATTAATTAAAGCTGTTAAAACTTAAAATTCAGGGCTCCTCGGCCCACCTTAAAAAAGCCAAGAGTCATGATGAAAATTCAGAGACTTATTTGTTTGAACTGTTGGCAAATTATAGAATACTGGAAAGAAATTAGGAAGAACAAAATTAAACATACTTGATAATTAAAATAGATAAAGCATGGTTTAAAAGCATGATACAGAGGAGCAGCTTGTCAGCAAGGTGATGATACATTCAACATGGTGAACTTGCAGCAATGATAAAAATGTAAATAGAAATATTTAAAGTATGTGGAGCCTACTTACACAAAATATATTTTTGAGTTATTTTTACTTGTAGCCATGGTTGTGCTGTTTCCATTGTGGTGCAGGACCTCATATTGCAGTGAAAAAAGAGCCCAACATGGGTAAAAATGTGACAGGAGCAAAGAAACATCTGGAGTTCAGAAGTTAAAAGTCCATTACATGAATTTTAGACAACATAAACTTGAAGAATACTCACATGAATTAAATTTAATCTGTGATTTAACCTGAATAAATACATCAAAGAGTGCCTACAGCTGTTACCAATACTGGAAAAATGGTGACTACATACTACAGCTATTTTAGTACTTACATTTTGAATTTGTTTTCATGCTTGTCGCCTTTATTTTTTGCGGTTTTGTAATGTCTGACTCACCGCTGCCTTTTTCCACTTCTATGTAGGTGCATTTTTTAAAATGTTATTGATCAGCCTCAGGAGGGGAGCTGTAATTACAGATCAGAACAAGGTGACACATTTGTTTCTGACGGGCCCACAGGGAGACGGCCTCATTCTCAGGAAACAGCTTTATTTTCATCATGTAGTTGTGTTAGATGCCCGTAATGATCACTAAGCACGTAGAGCGCAGTAATGAAAGGTTTGCACATTGTAATTAATTAGGTATGTATGAGGGGTTTTTTTTGAGCAAGTGACTGTAAACTGAAGCTTGAAGCTCGGCTGCAGTCAGTCCTAAACTGAATCCTGTCATGGAAATGCTGCCGTGACTCTTATTACTTTAAATAATAAAACAAACACTGTGCTGGGCGGTTGGTAAATTTATTCCATTGCAATGGGGAGAGAGACAAAATTTGTCCAGCTTCTCTTTCTCTCCCTAAGAAAACAAGAATGACTGATTTCTAACATGACAGTGAACACAAAACTCTGCTCTCACTCGCTTGCTGTAAATATTGTCTCTAAGTTTAAATGCAAGAATTCTTCGTGACCTAAATTCCGTACGCAAAGCAGCTTCCTAATGATGTAGACGCATTGAGCCTAGTTTATGTTCCATGTGATGACCACAGGCTGAAACTCCATATATGAGGAGGAATCGTGTCCCTGTTTCTGACCCTCATAGTGTAACAGAGACATCTCACATTACCAAGCCTAGTCTGGGAACCACATGAACATCTTGTTTCTATGAAAATGAATAAATGCATTGAAAACATTGATTAGAAGTAGAACCTTATCAGATGATTTATTTATATTTAAATGATAACACTTAGAGCCATCAATTAGGGATGTTCCAACTAAGTTGCCTCCTCCCCATCTGATTGAAGTCATTTAATACTTAATATCTGTCGATACCATTTTCCGTAGATAAAACATAATTCATGTACATCAATGTTATTAAAATTAAATGAATATCTCTGCAGTGCATGAGGGGGGGAAAAAAATGTGTTTTTGCATCTAAGCTTTTCCTTGTTGTGATGTATGTGGTCACAAACATTGTTGTCACACACTGTCTGAGATGTAAAGAGCGTGACAGAAACCTGTATTATCGACATGCGTGAGAACTATATACTGTAGATTAAGTGAGTGTAGTACCTGGTTGTGCCACCAGGCAAGCCTCTTACTGTGTAAGGGGGTGCCTTGCCGCAAGAACCAAAATCCTGGCAAAAACTGAAAATTTCAAGCGAAGGTGCCAACTGGAAGGTGGTGGTTTGAAAGGGAATTTAAAAAGAAAAAAACGGCAAACATGAGCAGCCGATGGCAGGCTTATTGTCACATCCTAGATCCGATGAATCAGACTGATGCTGCAGAGACCCGAGGAGACGATCAGTCACACTACGGGGCAGTTTCACGTTTGAAAGCAAAGAGCATTGTGGGAGTTTACCTCGCAATGGGCACCATGACAAAGACTTGTGCGCCACTAAATGGTTTTCTGCCAGAGCTTGTGTCTTGACAACAAGCTGGGATCAACTTGGGTAATGTTCTTGTATCCTAGCGGCATATGTAACAGATACCATTGTCCGAGGCATATTAAGATTCAACTTTATTGTCATTGCACAGAGGACAACAAAATAAAGTCATTTGCATTCGTATATTGTTAGGAAGCTGGAGTCAGAACACAGGGTCAGCTATGACAGGCTGCCCCTGGAGTATATAGGATTAAGGGCCTTGCTCAGTGCCCAACAGTGGCAGCTTGGCAGCGCTGGGCCTTAAACCGGTGACATTCTGATCAGTAAAACAAAGCCTTAACAACTACCCTCTGGTATATCTTTTGTCCATGAAAATAGCAAAATCAGTTCAGGGTAAATATCCACAGTGCTCAGTTCGTGTTATGAATTAATGTAATATTGCTGCTTGTTAAGAAAACGATGTGCTCTGCTTTTACGACATGTGTGACTGCAGTTAAAACAAAGGATCAGGCTCGGGTTAAAGGTTATAAAATCAGTTATGAAATCAGCCCAGATACTCATCATTGAGATCAGATCAGAGCATCCCTACTTAGAACAGATTTTACTGTCGCATCCCCCCCCTTTTGACAACAACATGAAGAGTCACTCCAGTAACTTGCTACAACTGATTAAGGATTGACGCCTCCGACAATAGGCAGAGGGATTGACAAAAGGGAAAAGAGAGGAGCAGAGAAGAGGTGTGAGGGGAGTTTCACATCCTAATCAATTACTTTCCGTCCACCTGTGGTTTGCATATGCTGTTGATGAGGAGGGGATTATCAGTGGACGAGAGAAGAGATGAGGAGATGAGTGAAGCCGCTAGATTAATATCCTGCCACGGCAGCCCAGGGAGAGATTAATTTCCTCTTTACCTCCATTTAAAAAAAAAAAAAAAAAAAGAAAAGGTGCAAGCATAAGGGTCGGCAGTTGCTTTAATGGAGAGAAAGTGGGTGATCTGTTCTGCTGCATTCCTCACTCGTAATCGCATGGCTGACGGGTAAAACAATGGATATCACTGGTCAGGTAGTGAACTTAGAGCAGGTCCACGCAGCCACCTTTGGCCCAGTGTGTGCCGGTGTGCATGTGTCTGAGCAAAGCTGTGATTGATTGGATCTCTGAGTACTTGTGCCACTGAGAAGCAAAAGAAAGAACCGAAGCGTGTGCAGGCTCGTGAGGAGATTGCAACGGGTGCGTGTGAAAGAAGTATGTTGGGGGTGTGCGGCGTGACACGCTTCTCGAGATTTAATTTGATTAAATGAGAGTGCTGTCACTGTAACCAATGAGAAAGATGATCTTACTCCCATTTCTGCAATATTAGGCTGATGAAAATGATGGTATTTTCAGATGTTATGCTCCGTGTCTTGCAATATGTGGTGCAGTTTGAGCGCACAAGTCTGACATTACCGGGATCCTAATTGGAAATGTAGGAAATGGAGAACTAATTGGACAATATAGGAGAGTTTCTTCAAGCAGTTTATTTTAAAAGACGAGTAAATCTTCCAGTCCATCACCGCATCAGTCATTGCATACAAGAATATGATAGCTCAGATTTCACTATAATGTCGAATTCAAGGTAACGGTAAAAGAAAGCAAACATATTAGGGAACTTTCTGATACCCAAAACCTGCCAGCGGCTTGGAAAGGCTTGGTATATTACAAAAAATCACACAATTACACCGTTTATTAGAGCCTGAAACTGTAAAAACTGAAAGAACTATTATCAGTTACATGCTGTTCCCTTGGGAAATGTATCCAAATCTACACTTAGAATCATGCTATTTCACCAAAATCCTTTTATTCTACATGGCTTATTAAAAAAAAATCATCAAAATAAAGCCCAGATTCTGCATTAAACCAAGAGTTCTGTGCTCTTCCAAGTGGCCATGACTGACTACAACCACCAGTCACAAATTCACTGACTTCTCATTTGAATTGATAGATATGGAAATGAATCGGCGACATTGACAGCAATGATGAAAGATACTTGTTCAATGAAATGAATGCAGCATGGCTTAAAAGCAGTATAGAGAGGAGCAGGTTGTCGGCAAGTTGCTGAAAGATACATTCAGCATGGGGAAACAGAGTTTATGTGCCATCTGTGAAAACCGAGTACAACATCTATGTATAGTCACCGTATTTCCTCAAGTGTTGATGACACCTGTGGACACCTGGGAAAATGTTGTACGTATGGATTCCATTTTTTTCAATTTCTGTAAAAAAAATCAAAAAAATTAATCGTGTTCTTTTTGTATGATTTATGGCATTATACCTGTCAAACTGCATAAAAGGTATTTCACAGTTCTCTCTACTTCTAGTCATGGTTGTTCTGTTTTCAAAGAGGTGCTGGACTTTATATTGCAGTGAAAAAAGCCCACCGTGAGGAAAAATGTGACAACATAAAACATATAGTCTGATGTATTTGTGTTATAACAGTCTATAGAGTTTTGTTGGATTTTTTTTGCATTTGACACATTTCTCCTCACTGTGGACTCATTTTTCACTGTGATATAAAGTCCAGCACCTCTATGGAAACAACACAAGCATGGCTAGAAGTAGAAAACTCAAATGTCTTCTGTAAAGTATAGTAGTAAGTACATTACTATAGACATTGCTATTTACAGTTTCAACACTGCTACTCCTCTTCACATCAGCTCTAGAAAGACGTTTCACCATGCTGAATGTATCGTCCAACAACTTGCTGAAAAATGTAGTCTTAATGTACAACGTTTTGCGGAGTGTCCACAGCCACTGCTAATACTGAGGAAAACAAAGTGACCCTACATACTATAGATATTTAGCTACTTAAACTGTTTCTATACTTGACTCCTATATGCTGGATGTGAACACGCTTTCAGGTCAGCTGAAGAGTCCCTGAATTTTAGGCACTGGACTGTTAGAGTGGAGTCAAACATGGCTTTGTAGCTGTGATGAGAAGTGTGAATTACAGGTTTTTAAACAAGCAAACTTTTAAATAAAACATATAGAATTAAGAACTATTTAAATACTGTCTTTTGCCCTTTTTTTTCCTTCTTCCTGATGTTTTGCACTGCCTATGAGAGCTGCTACTTCAAATGTCGTTGTGCTTTCTTTGTACAATGACAAAGAAATTGTGATTCTGAAGTGATGTTGATACGATTTTAGACTTGGATTTGGTTAAGGTTAAACGTCACACGTTCTTTCTGTTTTTATAGTTTCTGGTTCTGATAAAAGATGTCATGTTGGCCTATTATTTTTTAAATTCATTTTTAAACATAAATCTGTGCTTTGAAACTCCTGCCAGTGAATGTAGCAGTGGTATCTGGCTCTAATGTTGTGTAGAGGCTTTTGGCTCATGTTTGCATTATGGTCACTGCCTTTGAGATCCCCATTGTTCCAGTGTGAGCTTCACTGCGCCGGTTATCAGAGTCGGAGTGTCAGCACACCATTCAAGTGCTCAGTCATTAGTTAGCTGCCATTATAAATCTTCCCCCTTATTAGAAACGCAGAAAACTCAATAGCTGGAAATACAGCCACTCACAAACACTCTATCAAACCATTGCCTTATTGATCGGCCTCTCTCCTCTCATTCACCTGGGCTCAGATGGATGCACCTCCGAGTGTCAGTCCGTCCTGTGAGTCAGGCGCCTTCAGTATCTGCCTCCTTACAGTCCCTTCCTGCGGCGATCACTCTGCTCAAATGTCACAGTAAATGAGCTGGCCAGGCTGTGCTACCGTATGTGCTCATCAGGCCACTTTCTCCTCCTTGTTTGTTGCTATAATCTGATATCTTCAACCCACATGCACACCTCCGCTCCCCCTCTCCTCCCACCCGCCTTTAGCTCTCCGGGGGGCTCGGGGTCATTCGCTCACTTATAGGTGTAATTAAAGGCCTGTTAATTATTTATTTGGCCCCATCCTTGGCCTTCAGTTTGATCAGTTTGTGACTTGTGTGGAGTGTAAAAAAATAAATAAAAAAATGCCCACAGCTATACATTTGTTTTTCACTGAGCCTACACTCTCCACAGGCCGAACATGTGCAGTGAGAGCAATGTAATTTATTTCAAAGTCTATACTGCTGCCTCTAATGATTGCTTTCGTCTGTCATTTATTTTTTAGGCTAATTAACACATAATTCTGCTCTGCCGAAGTTTTGGCTATCATTTCCCAGAGTTATTATAACATAGCACCCAGAAAAGTAGCCGCTCGGATCTGGGAACAGAGCCACGAAACTACAACAAAGTGTGCTAGGTCAAAGTTGAACCATGAAGACTTTCCCTATGTTGCAATGGATCGACTTTACACTGAAGTTTTGGCTAATAAATCTCCTGTGTTTCTTTAGTTTTGGACTATATTTAGCTCAGAGAAAAGAGTAGTGTGTGCACTTGATAATGTTTTGATCTTGTCAGTCTTTGTCACAGATATCAATTAAATGTTTTCCCCAAATTGTTCAACTCCTGATAAACTGCACCCGTCACAAGAGAATCAGGGTTACTCACTTACATGTCAGAGGTTTACATGCTGTGGTTGATTAGTGCACGTCTTACTTTTGCAACATATTCACCTGAAGATCTGGTGAGGTAGAAAGATCTGGTTTTTGTCTAATAAATCTTTGTCAGTTGTAATTCAGTGTGCAGGCAGTAATTTTATTTTAATTTCTTCAAAGTAACCCTTGTTTGCCATGGCTGTCCCTTAAGCTCGAGGATAACAGCCTTGTTTCAAAGCCGGAGAGTTATAAACTATTGTTTATCTTATGAATTCTGGCCAGTCAGCCTCTGTTTTAGCAAGAATTTGGTGCAGATTGCACTTTCTCCTTGGGAATATCTTTCAAAACCAGTCATTTACAAACGCCTGTTTGAGAAATATTATGCCACAGGAATTTTATTTTTTCATTAGTACACTGAAAAATGTTTTTAATAAATGTTTTTGGCAAGTAGCAAAATACATTACAGAGTATTTACAGTACACACTTAGAGAAAATGATCACTGACAAGATATTTACTTTTTCCTCAACATTATTTACTCTTGCGGTAAAATATGTGACCATGGAAGAAGTGTGGGTTATCTACTTATTGTAAGGGTTTGTGCGCTTTGTGAATAAATAGGGGGCACATTGTAAAGCAATTTATCTGTTAAGCTAGAGAGGCACTCTGTAGCTGAAGCCCCTTTGCTATGGCTATAACACCTACAGAAAACTCTCAGGGTTCATGTTAAGGCATCGACAGCACTCAGTTAAAGGTCCCGTATTGGGCCTCTTTTCATCAAATGTCCAAAAGTCTCATATGTCCCCAGAATGTGTCATATGTCTTGTGTAAAATCTGTATTTTAGCAGGTGTAGCAGCTTATAATTCTCTCTAAAGTCACTGCTGGCTTACGTGTAGTCTTCATGAGGCGTATTTCAGACAAAAAAATAAATACAATTATGTAAATGAGAATAGCTATATTGAAAATTCCTTAAAATACAGTATATGTGAGCACAGAGAGCAGGAGAGAAGCAGAGTTTAGGTTACACTGAAGTACAATGGGCGACATGAAAACACAGTAACCCAACCAATCATTGTTGTAAAATCGGTTTTCACCTGAATGTCCTTCAGCTTTACAGTGTCCACAGAGCTCTGGCCTGTGGGCCTAATGGTATCATTAGCCACATTAGCTGCACACTGTGCTAACAATCAAGATGTTCCTTTTGTTGTGGACATATTGCTGTCAATAAAAGTACCCCAGATGGTGGGAAGACTCTTGTGTTCGGTCTTGCAGCCAGCAGCAGAACATTCGTTGTACTTTGAGTAGCAGAGGAGAAAATGTACGCGGTATGGGACCTTAAAGTTTTGAAAAATGTACTTGACTGGAAATACGAGACATGCTTACTGTATTTACATTTGATAAACACAATAATCTTTCCATGTTCTCCCCAAAGCGTTTATATGCCCACAATCTACCCTGACCATGCCCTTACGACTTGTGTACGATGTAGTTTACAACATTTTCTGTTAAAAAAAGAAAAACAATGCTTGCATGTTTAGCAGTGATATTTAACCTTCCTCATGCGGGACGCAGGAAACCAGTGAGTGAGGGTGAAACGGACAAACTGTGCCACACCAGACTGTGAAGTGTTTTGATTGCTGCTGTCCCATTCTGCTCAGCCTCTGACCGACTCCTCACCTCCATCCCCGGGGGGGATAATGACACTAATACCTGTAAAAGGCACTCTGCCTTGATGCCAGCCTGGGGAGGAGGTGTCGGGGGGACACCAGGCCATTTAAACCAATTTCAAGCCCGTCAATTAAGCTGGTGATTTGTGTTGGACAGAAGTCACTCTGGCACTGCCACTTCTATCCGCACACACACACACACTGGTCCTCCTCTATCCCACAATCCTCGGGGACTCAAAGAGCCATTGATTGGTTGAGCTGTTCGGCCCTCAGACAGATCGATAATCACTGTGTTCTCCCGGCACTGTGCTGGAGGGTGAGGCTGGGTAGACGCTCATTTGCTCGTTCCCATGGGAACTGCTCTGAATCCCAGTGGATGTGGCGCGTCGAAGACCAGCTTGATTTTTTATTTTTTTTCTCAAAGTTTCTGTTTTGGAAGTTGGGGTGGTTAATTTTGTGCCGAATGATAGCTAGGCCCTTTAATTGGCAGTAAAATTGGAACAAAAAATTGGTGGCCGTGTTACAGGGTGTCTTGGTTATTATTCTTATTCTTGATTCAGTTTTTTAAGAGAGATGATAGCGGTGTGAGAGCATGGTACGGTGAAATAATGAATTTCTGTTGATTAAAAAAAATTCTCTGGGAGCGCGAGTGCTGAAGCCTTATTGATTTCCATTAAAAGTAATCAAACTTTTCATACTAGAAGATGGGTGTGGGGATTTTTTTTTTCTTTTTTTTTTTCTTTATTGTGAAAAAGTATTTGACTTCTGCTTTTAAAATGACCACCAATCTGCACAGAAGCGTTCGAATCATTGCATTCATCAATCAACCCTCCCGTGCCTTGCTCCAATATCAGCTGTTGTACTCTGAACCCTGAACTCGCAAAGTATTGGCAGCGCGTTGCCGGAGCCGTGGAAAGTTTAGGGCTGTATCTTCTGATTCATCAGTCTCTAAACCAATAGCTCGGAGTTGTCTCAAGCATGAATCTCCCCTCAGTACCAGCCCTGAATCGTTTCAACCATCAATCTCTGCTCTATTAGACTTGCACTGTCTGCTCCATGGCCACGTCTTCTCGTTGGAGTTATGGGAGGATGGGTGAGGGTGGGAGGCAGGGGGGACAGTAGACGGATTATAGAGACATGTGAGGGAGGAGTGATGTGTGCAGAGGTGAGAGATATGCAGTGTTTAAGCAGAGATGCATGAGGAATGGTTGCATCTGTCACTCGCTGCCCTCCCGTCTCCACCCGGTGGTCCCTGCCACCGCTCCGTCCATTCATGCCGATGGCTCATAAAAGAGTCCTGTGCGGCCCTATGTTCAGGTCATAAAACTGAATTAAAATATTAAATCTGTCACGGCCTGTCCTCGTAAATAAAGCCATATATTACTCCCCTATCTATAAAAGTGAAAAAGGGTCGAGGCATTTTACGAGGAGGAGCGGAGCAGGGCCTATTTCGGGTCGGATCGCAAAGAGCCACTGCATCACTGCCCCCACCTGTGGACCGAGCTAATTATTCAGTGAGCAGAGTGATGGAGAGCAAAGAGGAATCGATGGGCAGCACAAGGCTGAGCTGTGGATAGTCAGACTCCAGGTCAATGTGACTGTTTTTAACCAAATTAATATGCTGAAAAAGACCCATGAAATCTCAGAATATTTGCACATCTGCAGAAAAATCTCACAAATTCTAGTCCAGTTTTTTTTTTTTTCCCCACTGATGTAACAACTGTCAGTTCATGAAAGGTTTTATGTTCGTCGTACATGTAATGTCAGATCTTTCCAAAGAAAAGCCTGATCGCTCACATATGCACTGTAAAAAAAAGCAATAGGCATCTCGGGATGTTTTTTTGAGCAATCTACTGATATTTTACAGATTTTTGAAGTTTTGTTAAATTAGAGATAATAATAAGCAAAAATCACAGAAATCCATGTTAATTTGTGTTAACTTTAAAAAAAAAAAAAGAAGAAGAAACAATCGATAATGTCAACATCAAAAATCTGTATTTTTGTTCTTTTACAGCATTTGACAACTTTTACTGTATTTAAATTCAGCAATAAAATATCATTATTTGACAGATTTGCTGTTATTAGAAAGGAAAATGATGTATGTCACAGATAGAAAATTATTCAATAATTGTAAACGATTTTGTTAAATTACATGTAACTAGTAAAATCACTGCGGGAAAAAAATCTTAAAGACTGTAAAAAAAAAAAAAAAAAACAGGCCGAAACTGTCCATGATACCCACATCAAACATTTGTACTTTTACAGTGACTTTATGTCCAAGTTCACATCCCTTCTTCTCGGTTGAACTACTCTGGAAATCCAGAAGGAGGACATATCAAATAGCTAAATAACCACTGAAATAACAAAAACTGCATGACTTGACCTTTCCAAAAACGCTAGTTGCTTCTCTGTGTGGCAAAGTGTTTGTGAGGAAAAAAATCATGTTGAATTTATGTCAGATCAAAGTTACTGCCTGTATACAGCTGTGTGTCCATCTCGACACCCATCACTCATGATCAAATTATTACTCATGAACTGCGTAGATATTAACATACATGTCTATGAAATGTTATGTTAATATATCACAACGAACAGAGACGGCACTGTTTGTTACAAATAAACATGCTTGTTCTATATACCAACACTGGAAGAAAAATGGTACACACTGTAGACATTTTACTACGTGTGTTTTTAATTGGTTTCCATACTTGCCTCCCATCTGCTCTGTGTAAACACAGTCTGAGTCACTAATGGCTTCACGGTTGCCCCAAGGAGTGCAGAATTTTTGTTTTTTACAGAATCTGGTTAATGCAAATGATTTATTTTCTGTGACTTTATACATGAGACATGTAGAACATTAAGTGTGTTGTATTTTTAAAGAAACATCACAACTTTAAGCTTAGATTGGACTCAGTTTTCTGACAGAGCAGCACAGTCGAACATCTGACTACCCTTTCTGGACACAGCCTGCAGTTCAGCCCCATTCACCTAAAAATCCCTACATGTTTGTCACGTCACTGTTTCTCACAGAAGATTCACTAATGGGTTCTCAGTTGTGCTGAGGAGTGCAAAATTATTTGGTTTTTACAAGCTATGGTCAGACCAAATGATTTATTTTTGTTTATTTTTTAAATGACCCGACAAACGAAATCAATTTGAAGAAAAAAAAATAAAAAATCACAATTTTAAAGTGAGATTTAGTTAATATGAGTAGTTCAAGAATGGTCAGAAAATTTAAAAACTGTTTTTGCAGTTTCAGACTCTGATAAATAGAGTAATTTCTGCTGGGTTTTTCTTAAAGATGCCATGCCTTTCAAAGGTTCAGAGGGTTAAACCGAGGTAAGTCAGGCTCTACTTTTATGGGAACAGTAACTAAACTTTACAGACATGTCAGCTCAGTTAAACAGCAGGAGTCTTACCAGGCAGTTGGACTGGATTTGCAGTACATGCTGGGCTGCTAACATGCCCACTCCATGGTAATACCTCTGTGAGGCTTGAGCTTGGCCCACAGCGATTTCTATCCACAGTTGACCTGCCTCCCCTGGCGGTCCAATGCGGTGGTCCCTGAGATCACAGCCATTAGCATTAGCAGGTGGTAGGGATGTTGGGATGGACGTCCACCTGCTACTGGGCAGCTGCTTCTGCCCGCTCAGCTAATTGGCTGGCAGGTGGCCGGGACAACGCAAGTGTGTCTCAGCCAGGAAGAAGAAGAGCGAGGACATCAAGTCTCCCGGTATCCTGGACCAAAGATGAAAAGGCTTCTGCAGGAATGAAAACAAGTCATGCACGCACAACAACGTGCACACACTCCCTGCTCCCAATTACACACAAGCTGCAACACACTAATACATGTGCGTATATACACACACGTCTTGCAGCATTTTGCTCTCAACACACTCTCCCTCTCTTTAGTTCTTTAACACACACACACACACCAGCACACAGTCTTTGAGCTTTGTAGAATAACCTTGGCACCAGCATGGTTCCTGCTACGCCAGTCTGGTAGATAGATGGTCCTCGACACAGGCTGGCACAGGCTTTTCATTATGTTCAGCACCATTCCATAGGACCTGGCCTCAAGTTTTGGATTTCTTCCCTTTCTACCTCTTTCACATTTACTCCTGGCATCCAGTTTACTCTGCTGTACTGTAACTGCTCTTGTGTTTTTCTGCGTTATCACTGACCATCCTTTCCCTTTATGTATTGTCCTCTCCTATCCTTTTCTTTTCCTCTCCTCTCTCCTCTCCTGGCTTAATTAGGATGTAGGGGAGCTGGTTGTCGGTTGAGTAAGCTCAGTATCAGATGATTAATTGCTGGAGGGGGGTACAGCAGCCCAGGGGCAGTATGGCCCGGGGAACACAAGGTTACAGGATGGTGTAACCAGCCCTCCACCTCATCCTCTTCCCTCTCTGCCTTTCAGTCTCGGCAACTTCTCTCTTTTCTCCTCCTCTTCATCTCTGTCTCATTTACCCTCTCATTCTCCCCTCTCTCCTTGTTTATCTGCTGTAAAACAAATTCCCCACGTTTCCTTGTCTGACCTACGCATGTTGCCGGAGAGAGCGCCGGCCAGGGCCGCCTCAGAGCAGGAACATCGCTGCACATATGTGTGCCGTTAATTAAGATAAAAGGCCGAAGGCAGGCGAACGGCAGCACAAACCAGCTGTTCATCACTGCAATGATCATTAACTCCGTGTATTCATTAACAAGCCTGATTTTTTACGCATTTCAGGTGGTCAGAATGCTCAGCCTCGCGCCGTCTCCACCCGCTGCGATTTGCAGAGATCCTCGGCTCGAGTTTGTGCTGCGGTGCTCGGTGGTCGGCTGACCTTGGCTGCCAGCAGGTTGAAAGTGTCAGACTGTGGCTATGATTAGTTTGCAGATAGTGGACCTTGTCTTCGGTCGACCAGAGGGCAGAAAATCTATTATGTGATTGGTTGGTTGGCACAGCGCTCCGCAGTGGCAACATCAAGCGAGAGCTTAGTCTAGACTCTAAATTTAGATTAATGGAAGGGTAGCTGGCTAAGTTTGTAATTAATAGCAGTGACCTGCAGAGGCTATACGTATTACTAAAGCCTGAACAAGCCGGACACCTCCCTGACCCACACACACCTCACACACTCTGTCACAGCGAATGGAGACCTCATCTATTTTCCCGGGGTCTCTTTTTATTTATGACTGGTTTGACTTCACTGCTTCCGTGCGCAATGTTGTTCGACAGGCAGGACGCGTTTGGTTTATTATGCAGAATCACAAAAATCCTCATGTAGGGGACAGCAGCCCACCTTGAAAGAATAAAAAAGCATATTCAGAGAGAAAATGCTGCTTCAGCTCTTTGCGTGGAGCTCATCTTCGACCATTTTGTTTGAAAGCATTTTCTCCATTCTGTGGCTGTGACTGCATTTTCAGCTGCATTCCACTTTTTGCGAGCCCCTTTCCCCCTCGTCCTCCTTCATTTCGGAGTATTTTCCACTTTCTCTCCCTCCGCTGCCTGATGCCGACTTTCTCTCTCTCCATCATATCGAGCTGTCCGTCAGTGTGGGGCCTCGTGTCTCTCGCTCTTTGATGGATGGGGAACACGTAGGAGGAGCAGCCGTCCTTAATAGACACGGCGGATTGAAACGCTGGGGAAGTAAATGTTAAGGGCCTCATAAAACATCCACTTCCCCGCCCTCGTCCTGTGCCGCCCTCCCCCACATCACCCACACACCTCGCTCCCACAATCACCCTCCCCTTCCTCCGTAAATCTCCACCTACACTCCACTACTGCCTTATCAGTCTCCTGCAAGTGTCTCTGCAGCTCTTTCTTACATACCTGTATGCCGAGATGTATAGGAATCTGTGTTTTGTGCTTGTGCCGCTCTATTCACCTACATCTGATGTGACCTGATGCATCCCTTCTGTAGCGTGATAATAGTGATGGATGGAGTCACGGGAGAGCGGACCACCTTCCACCCCAATCAGGCATTCGCGTGAGCTGTATATCAGATTGTATGGCAGCTTCCGACAGCGACATGTCACCACGTGTATATACAATGACCGAGGAGGCCCTTTGCCCCTGACCCCCGCTAACCGTCAGCTCTGACTGGGTTGTCGAGATGTAGGGAGAGGATTAAGAAGGCACTGGTAAAGTTGATTTATTTCCTCATGCCTCAGGCGGAGACAAAGGAACCATGTTAAAGAGCCTCCATCAATAAGCCTGCGCTCCGGCTACCATGTTTGCAAGAGGTGTTAAGGTCAGCTTTTAAAGTTATGGCTGCAGGGTGATAGCTGTACCACTGAATAACTCAATAGCTGCCAAGGTGGAAGGATCAAGAGGAGTCAAGGACAGTGGCAAGGCGGGGATGGCTGGAAAGTGAATTTAGCGAAAGAGGAGAGACTCGCTGTTTCATCTGGAGCACTGACCCCGGTCATAATTCCAATCGCCTGACTTGTTTGATTCAAAGAGAAATCCCTCAGTGTGAAAAGAATGCTTTACCCTTCCTTACAACTGTATTGTATCTATTTGTTTGCTATATATATATATATATATATGTACCCACACAATAATAATGTTGTTTACCTTGGCACAATGCAGTGTTCTTATGGGAACCTTGAGCTCTAGTATTCATGTGGATGTTACTTCAGAGCTGTAATAAGGTAGAGATTCACCAGTTACAGAATCCCCCCCGCCCCCCACAAAAAAAATAAAAAGATCTATGGCAGAATTCCCCAATGGTGAAGATAATGGTTGTTTTAATATATGTCCTGTACCATCTCTCCCTTTAAGAAGCCACTAGAATTGAAAATGCATGGCATTGCTGCACTGACACAAGCGTAGTTGTTGTTGTACCCTTTTAAAACCTTATTTTAGGGCAACATCACCAACCTTTTTAAAGTTGTCTTTATTGGATTTCCATTGTTATCCTACATATGCAGTGTTTATGTCCCGGAGACCCTCTGAAATGGAAGTTATAGCTCTTTTCCCATTAATTTGAATACGAACTTGTCTTGTTAGCCCAAAATAAATGGTCACAGGCATTTCCCTTATGGCTGCCGAGTGGCGAGATTTGCTTTAGAGGGACTTTGGTTACCCTGACACATTCAACCCATCTAAAGGTTGTTGCAGACTAAACACACCCCGTCATTGCAAAGGCACTCGCAAACAGCGGCAACCTTCCCCAGCAGAACAGTGCATCCTGCAACGCCACAAAAACTGCTCTGGAATGACTTGAGAAACAAGATAAAAAGCTCAAGGCACAAATCCCAAACTCATGGGGCATTTGTGAGATGTGAGGGAGTTCCCAACCCGCAAACCACTGCTAACATCCTGCTGTCAGGAACCACAGAATACCCCAGGACGTCCCATGTACACTTTCCAATAGGTTCAGAGCATTTCTGACAGCATCTACACAACATTAGGCATGTGTTGTTCATGTTGTGGTTGACTTGTGCCTATGTATATATAATATAATCCATCAGTTCAATATACTTAATCTGTGTACATGCCTTCTCATCAGCATATTGATCTTGGCTTGACATCTGATATTGGACGTTGTTAATCAGTGTGACATCTGGGTCAGTTTGGCTGTAGTTAGATTCTTCTTCAACACCTGTCCACAAGGTGTTGGCTCTACGGCGGCTGTGTTAAAGTTAAATTATCTTTTAATTAAACGTATCAAAAACATAAACAAAAGCACTTCATATAAATTTTGTGTTGGATTTTGTGTTGTTCTGAATTTTGGCAGCAATATTTTCATTTTCAACATCCTTCAATCCCGCTGATTACTAAAAACCAGCAACTATATGTGCCAGAAAAACAAAAAAGACTGAAAGAAAACATGTTGTTTATCCCCAGTATCTCTCGCTGAAGTGTCGAGAAAAGCTTGTGTGGTGGTTTGTGTCTCCCTCAATAAAGTATCTATACATATATATTAAACCGCACAATACAAAATATTTGAGACAGCACTGTATGTATGTATATATGTGGTTCAAAAGACAACCTGAAGCCAATAAGAGGGCTCTGCAGATTCAGCCATTAATCATCATAATGCAGGAGGCATCCAGCGATGAATTAGAATCCCTTGGCCCATGCAACCTCAATAATCCAATTATTTAAAAGCCAAAATAGAAGTTATAGTCATATGCTAAAATCTTTAAGGTGAAGGTCGAAGGCAGAAGACATCGGCTCCCTGGGGCGCTGCTATTCCCCCGAGGCTGCGTTTTGGAGCAAACGTTGAAGCTTCTGCAGCAGTCGGCTGTTGTGCTCTCAGCTCAGGAAAGTGAATGATGTCATGTTTAGTTACAGCAGGTGAGACGTCCAATAGATTTAATGACTTATGTGCTGATTTGAGTTCAAGATGTAATTTTGTCTTAAGCGGGAGGTCTGAGAAGGTGCGGGAGACAGAGCAGACGTTATTCTACAGGTAATGAGCAGGAAAATATTTGCTGAATGGAGATATCTATCACTGAAATGAGTGTGTCAGCACATTACAGAGAACAGCCGGAATGTAGAAACAATGGCACCTCTGCTCCGGCTATAGATACTTTAAATAAAACTGGTTAAGGTGGAATATGCATTGTACGTATGAATACTAAGAATTTGACTGCAGAATTCTTTGACATCTTTCAGTTATTTAGTTTACTCTTTAACTAAATGACTTCTTTGTTTCCCTTTCACTCCTATGAATGTCTGTATCTTAGTGAAAATTACTCAGCTTTGAATACTGTACATATATTTTTTTTGTGCTCAACACTCTTCTTTTACACATTTTTTATAGGACAGTGTTTTACATTTTAGCGTATTTGGTCTACTGTATGTGAGAACTGCTGTGATATTTACTTTGCAAATGATGACTAAAGACACAAATCATCACAAAAACTCAACAATTAATCTGCAAAAAAAGACTGTTTCTGATTTCATGACAATAATTTGTACTTTTAGTAGAAGCCGCTGTAATTAATTGCTGTATATTAACAACATAAAACACAGAATTAGTGGAATTACCTGTGTGGAGCTTTTCTGTGCGTTTTAGCTCATTGTTTCGACTTGATTTTCTGACAGCATCATTGTCACAGCAAACAGTTGTTTTCAGTGGAAAAGCTTCTAAAACAGTCTGTATTCTTCCTACTCAGCGGCACCAAAAGTCAGACAAACAAAGTTAGCAAGTTGCTGGTGAACATAGTTGGAGTATTTAGCAACTAAAGGGCCACATATTTCCCTCAGGAGTCAGTGGAGAGCAAAAGAACACTAAAAGAATTGTGAATATTGGGTTTAGATTCATCCCGTGGGTACAAAAACAGCTCCAAATAAATGTTACTGTTGTCTTATGGCTGCTTGTAGCTGAAGTAAGCCGCTGTTAGCCGATATTGCTGCAATATGAACTTAAAGTAATAATTTGTCGTTGTTATGTTTAGGGCTTATTGCAGCAGCGCTAAGTGGCCAAAGATCTATTAATGCGGTTTTAAATAGACTTGGAACAAAGGATTCTTATTTAATACTCTAATTTTGCTGCTCTTTCTTAAAGCCACAGTGCAGGACCTTTAGATGTAAAGAACCATCGGTTACATTTGAGCCAGACGAGGTCGCACAGGGCTGATTAAACCCTATCAGTGCCAGGTAGACCCCTTTGTATTTTGCTGTATACTAACGTTTCGGTGCCTTTCCCGCTGTGGTGTACTGATAGCAAAGCATTTTACATTAACAGGCTGAAGAAGATAGCAACTGTAGGCTACTCCATTAGGAGTATGGCAGAACCTATGGCAGGAAAACCAAGGAGGCATCCAAGAAAGGTTTCTGATGGTCCAGATAAAAATGAATCTCAGCATTCAGAGGAAGGATTACAGTGAAAAGCCCCTTTCAGACATACACTCCACTCTGTTATAATCTGACTGCATCGGAACATGTTGGCTTCACGTCTGAATGAGCACACTTTTAACTTTTCTATAGAAGTCGTGATGGCAATCTTATGAGGTCGGACTTAGATATCTGTATCACCTTCAACGTGATACAGATACACCTGAACTTAACTGCATGCTGTCACATTACCAGATAGACTTTGTCTATATTTCAGAACCCAAAAACATCCCAGAATGCAAAAGACAAAGTGACAACAGCAATTACTGTTGTTCACTTTGTTTCACATCTACGTATTATAAACTAAAATGTCCATTAAAGTACAATTTTACTGCAATGAAACGGGAAGTGCAGCAGGTCTGATCATCAAGACTCACGAGTTATAAATGTGATGAACGTTTTGACAAAAGTTAACAGATGGTGAAGTTTAGTTTGTTGCTTCCAGCTGTTTGGAGGAGTCTTTCCTCTGAGATTATTGAATATCAAACAGAAGCATGTTTGTATCCGAAGAGGCATAACTTATTGCTTATATTTATAAATGATCTCCGACATGGACACTGGATCGATCAGGTTCTAATAGCAGGTCACTCTTTAAACTTTTCTGTGAGCTATTAAACAGTTACATTTATATATATAGTATATCAGATGCAGTTACACAGCAGTCGTCCTCAGTTTGGAGCTCCATCACAGCTGTCAGGACATTTTTGTTTTACTGTTGATAAAGTAATAGGTTATCATCACACATGGACAGAATTTTCACTGTTTAGGGAAACCATAATTAGACTAGGCTGTTTGGATATTGGCGTTATTATGCATTATACATCCTTTCACGTGAATGACAAATATCGCACATGTATCGTAGGCCTCAATCTCACATCTGAAAATTGCTGAGCACACGTCAGCAGGGTTTGTGCAATTGCCAGAAGGATGAGACAAAAGTGCCACTGTGCAGGTTTAAGTAGAGAATAAGGATATTTTTTTCAGCGCTTTTCTCAGATCATTCCCTCTGGAGGAGCTGCATAGGTGCTGTTAAATTGTTGACCTTTTTAAACCAGCATTTTAAACACTCCGACACCATATATGAAATAATTAATCAACAGCGGGCTTTGATCCCCTTATAATTTGCTAAAATGTCAGACTGCGACTTACTGCGTGACCGTCCTTTGTCATTGAGAGGTCACATTAAAGTCTAGTCTTCCAATTACCTCCCTGCAATGATCCCGCTCTCTATCGCAGCTTTCTCTTTTTACTGAGTAATAAACGGGGAAGCCCAGCCGCCAATTCCACTTCATTCAGGGCAATAAAAGGAGCAAGAAGTTTATTCAGACATTTTATAGAGGGATCACGACCAAACTTTTCCATTTCATATGAAAAAACTCTCATTTGTTGCCACGTCTTTAGAGGAAAGCTCCTGAGGTGAACCCACTGTTTGTCCATCGACTGCATTTTCGAGTTGCGGTGGGGGAGCTTTACTTTCTACAGCATGTGTGTGCATGTGCCAGTTGCAGTGAGTGTCTGCAGGGGGATATGCTGCTGTTAGGTAGCTGTTATTCCACTGCCTGCGGCTCAGTCCTGGTTCTCGGCAAACCTCCCAGCAGGACGCGGGTCTGGAACATGTTTCACAATACGACTTAAAATTCTCAAAAAAAAAAAAAAAGAGAGTCTAAATTCTGACTTGAAAGGTCTCTGTTTTCTCTCCAAAAAGGGTGGCAAGTGGTAATATATTACAGAGAGACGGAGGCAAATGAAGACTGATTAAGGTGTTGTGGGTTTTCTACAGCTGAGTCTGCACATCGCTGGGCTCGTGATGAACTCGTGCAGGAGAGCCGATAATGATGTGAGCGCAACATGCTCCCATGACAAGCCCGAGGAGGGGGATTGTTTGTGTGTGTGTGTGTGTNCAGTGTGTATATCTTCTCTCTTGAGTTTGTCTTTGATATTTAGAGTTCATGATTCATAGATGAACCGTTACACAAGCGTAATGGAAATCTCGGTGTGTGTGTGTGTGTGTGGTGTTTGTTTTGTGTGTGTGTGTGCATCCTCAAAAGGTCAGGCTAAGCATTTGTGTCGCAAAGATAACAAGAAGCATCAAGGCCCCCCCCCCCCTCCAACTCTGACTTATCAGGCTACAACCCAGCAGTACTGAGGACTGGACTGTCAGCAGAAACGTGTCGGGGCTATTTGGTAGCTCAGGGGGCAATAGAGGGAGCTCGAGGGAGATGGAGGATTGCCAGGAGGGCGGCAGCGAGGATGTGTTAGGAAAGATAGAGGCAAAACCAGGGCCAAAAAAAATCCATCAAGCTACAGTTTGTGAAGGACAGTTTTCCAATGAGAGGCTCATCCAGTCAACCCCTGGGCCGGGCCTCTGTCTGAGAGAGCTCCTCCCTCATGAGATCCCAGTTGAAGGTTATGAAAAAAAAAAAATGGACGGGAGGAGACAACAAGCTGGTGCGAGACAGTGATGGAGAGGTGGAGAGCTAACCTTTACCAACTCTTGTTTTATGTCTCCCTCTTTCTACCTCCTCGTGTTTATCGCCTGATACGAGCCCTCAGCCGAACCACCTTTTCTCTCCTCTGAAGACTTTGGCATAAACACTTCTCGGTTACATGAAAAGAGGAGAAACTGTAGCATTTCACACCTTCGCTCGCTGCCTCGCAGACAGATGCACGGCCACACATCCGCACCTGATCGTAGTCGGAGGGGAGTGAATAATTACTTTGCCAAAGGGCACAACTGTGATCCCTGGCTGGTATTTAAAGCCTTGTCACTGAATTTAAATCACCCCTCCTCTCCACGGCTTCCTTTAGTTAAGTGGAAATGTCCTCTTTTCAGGCTAATACAGAGATCACGGCCCCTAATGTCTTCATCGTGTCCTCCAGCTAATACTGCCACATCGCATGACAGCGAGCTTGAATTTCCACATCGGAGTGGACGTGTGAAGCTGCGTTGCTGTGGTAGAAGATGCAGCTCTCAGCTTTGATTGTAGTATTTCCATCTTAAAGCCTTGTTTTCGCCGCATGAGAATGATTATAGATAATGCACATTTTTCAAGCGGAGGTAGGGAGTGTTGACTCGGTGGAGGTGTGTGTGAAATTTCTGCCCTTCTAATTAGTTTATTCAGTTATGCTTTCTTCTTCCCACCATGTTGTAGCCCTGGGCCATCTGTGCTTTCTTTTGCAGCGAGCTCTCACATCCTCCACTACCTCCCCACTGTTTCCTCAACCCCTTTCACTGCACTATCATTTTCTATCCTCCCTCCCTCCCTCTCTCCTCCCGGCCTCTGTCGAGCATGTGTCCTGCATTGTGCGAGCAGAAATACAGTGCACTGCAGATAGGGGTTGTAGTGCCTCCCTCATGAAAAGAGCTGGGGGGGCTGATCTTGTTATTTGTCCTTGTCTGATGTAGCCCCATCTCCCATGATGCTCAGACGTGGCCCACCTGCTTGTCCACTCCACTTGGTGCTCGGTGATTGGCGTGGCAGGGCACAGAGACTATTAGGATGCTGCAGCATGAAACCTGCTTCAGGTGTATGCGTGTGTGGGCAGCGAGCACATGTGTGCATTTACATTCGTGCCCGTAGTAAAAGCGTGACCGCCCCAACACACGACCTAGAATATCAAAGAATATTAAGCGTATTTGAATTCAGTGAGTGCAGCGAGGTAAAGTATGATAATAAATTGCATCTAGATGGAGTTGGTATCCAGGTAACAAAAGCCCTAATCAGTTTCTATAAGATCTGCAGTCCTGGTGTCCAACATGATGTGGAAACAGACGACAGAGACACTAATAGTGGACTAGGTTTGTCGTGCAAAATATAAAAGATAGTGTTTTTTTTCTTTCCCAAATGTGTCCTCATATTCGGGAGATTTCCATTTTCTCAGGGTGAAGAAGCCCCTGAAACTGCATTTACAACATAATGAAACACCAAAATTTCTTAAACCCCAGACTAATGAAATTTCCAAATGGATTAGCAGGCTGACCCCACACGCATATTCAATATAAGGGGAGATCTGAGGATACGAAACTCCTTTAAATTAAGAAATCATTTACAAAAAAGTAGATTCAAATAACAAAATGATGCCAAGAAGATTATCCTCATTCCACTGTTTACACTCTGATTTCAAGTGAGCGTTGTCAAGGAGAAACCTGCATGGTATTAGTAACAGATGGCTGATGAAATCAGATTTTTTGAATAAAAAAAAAAACCCCTCAGTCTCACTCTGGTTTTGTGTATCAACAAACTGGTATCCCAGTCTAATCCCTGCTGATGATTTCAAAGTGTGAAGAAATGGGAGCGTCCTGGTTGAGCGTCGACATTGTCAACACTGTTAGCGAGGGGATGATGTTGCTGGGTGCAATATCTGCTGGCAGAGAAATACTACACTTTGTGGTGTAACATGTCATGAAGGAAAATGACTTATAATTATTACTCTGCAGGATAAAATTGCAAAACCTGATGGCCTTGTTATTCAAAACAAAGTACTAACAAGGAGCCAGTGTCATCCCCTTGTGCTTTCACTTGCTCTCCTCGTCTCTTGTTGCATATTCTGTCCACTTTTTCTCTCCACATGCACGTTTTTGTAACTCAAGGTTATTTTCTGAATGTCTATTTATCATTTTAAACTTATTCTCCCACCTCCTTGTGCTGTGACTAGTTATTTTCTCAATTGACCATGGTCCAGTTTCCCATTACTCATGCTGAAATGCCCTTTCCTCTTTGAGAAGCGAGCACTCTCTGATTTGTTTTGTGGACCACCACAAGGCTCTCTCATGTCCATCATCTGTGATTGCCGCCTTCAATTTTTCCCACTCTGTGCAGTCTGCGTATCCTTGCACATATTTGACCCAGAATGCTGCTCCCACAGTTTTCACATTAACCTCAATTCTGCCTTTTTCTCCCAAATAAGATTTCTATTCTTCTGTCTCCACGTTGACTTATTTGCTTCCCTTTCATCATCCCCGGCAAGGTTATCCCGAGGCAGGCAGCACTTTTTGCGGCAACAAGGGAGCGCGGAGGGGATGTGGCGGAGGGGTCTGGCTTTGCCGCTGGCCATGCCTTAATCGATCGTGTTTAAGGGGGGATGTTGTGAGCTGAGTGTTTGAACCCGTCCCCTCGTTAACAGTTGTCTGGGATTTAATTAAGAAGTGCAATGAATTTGGTGTCAGTTGCATTTTAACATGAACAAGGAGCGCAAAGATGCACAACAAAGAAGCTGAGAGTGACAGAGTAAAGGGGGGGGATAAAGAAAGAGGCGGCTAATTAGGGGATGAAGTTGTGCATCACTCCAGTTGAAACATTTCCTTTCTCTCTCTCTCCCTCAACCCCATTTTCCTCTCTGCTTCCTTTTCCCCTCCTTTCTGTTTCTCTGCATGTATATCTGCAAGAGCCCTGAGCAAAAAAAAAAAAATAAAAAAATTTCACATCTTTTCTTTGCCGTTGGCACACAGTATGGGTATGCAAATACAAGAAAACAGAGACTTCAGCATTGTTGACACACTCTTCCTACACACCAAGTACAACCAGATATAAGACCGGAGCCTGTTTCTCTACAATTGAAGTGGCTTCAAGTACTTCTGTGTACTTTATTGATTTTTAGAATGTTGAAAACCACAGTTAATGCCATCATGTCATCCATACAGTATATCATCCACATGACAGAGAAAGAAAACCATGAGGAACAAATAAAAAAAAAAAAAGGTAAAACAGACGACCTTCACTGCATGACCCACATTTAAATACAACTTTATTCAGATCTGAGGACTCTTAGCTTTCATATATATATATATATATATATATTTATGTATATATATATATTTGTTTTAGACGGCCTGATTTTGTTACTATTCTTTGCAAATGTGAACCAGTGTTGTCTTGCAGTCTCTAAGGCCAAATATCCACATATCTGTTGGCCCCAGATGGGGTCAGCAATAAGGCTGCTGCCGTAACAACACTGCCCATTCCTCAGCAACACGACTGTCTGTTAAACTTAGTCCAGCAGCCTTTGTTTAAGTTGCCCCGGAGAGGCGGAGAGGGTGGAGTCTTGGTGAGAGTATTGCTGTAAATCTGAGAGGATCAGTAAGGAGCAGAGTGCGGGGCTTCTTCTCTGTGGGCAGCCCAACATGTGTCCTTGGTTTTTTTTCTACATCGGTACATTGCTGTGGGCTGATGATGCCCAGCTTTGATTCCGTCATGTGTGAGCATCCAGCTTCTCTCCAGATGCCCTGCAGGATGGGAGTGGTGGGTGGGAGAGGAGTATTGAGGTTACTGGGGCGGATCTTTGTTGGGCACTCTGTTGGCATGCTCTCGAGGAGATTTCACGTCCTCACAATCCAGGGGCTTATGTAAGATGCTTTGAACAGGAGAGAGGAAAATACCTAAAAACCGGCACATCCTAAGAGTGTGTGTGCACTCGCATTTGTTTGATGGGATATAGATACAGAGAGAAATAGATAGAGAAGGAGAGAGGGGAGTTCTCACTGCTGATGTTCGGTTGGCTCGACGTTAAGCTCGCAGAGATTAGCCAGCTCAGCTCAGCACTGCGTGCAGGAGGGCGGGCGGGGCAGCAATGAGGAACTACCCTCAGCAGGGTTCAACTCCGGGGTAAGGGAGGTAGAGACGGTATGGAGGCTGAGGCCAGTCAGCCGGGTCACACACGGGGAGAGGACGACAGCGGGAGGACAGCGGGGCGTATGGCTGAGTAACATGCGGACGTCTGGAGAGGGAAGGGACAGAGAGAGCTGGAGGATGAGGAAATGGATGAACAGAGCAGAAGGCAGTGGTTCATTCATGCTGGTTGATGTAATTTTAAGCACATGAAACTTTAGATTTCCTCCAGCAATACAGCAAAAGTACAAGAGTCGGGCGTGTAGTTTGAGTTGCTGCCAAACCTATGCTGTATGTTCCACTGGGACTTTCAAATAACTACTGTGCAAACGGTATCAGATCAGTCCCCGCATGCTTTGTCATGGCTTCCTGATTCATAGGAAAAGGGATTCTTGATTGATTGTGGAAAAACTCACGTTGCTGTGTTGTCAACAAGCGGGGCATCCAAGCATATATGAAATATGAGCTGAGATAAAAATGTGAAAGCAGATAGAAGTTTGACTCAGAATAGACTCTCCCAGAATGGTCTGGTTGCACCTCACAGGGGTAAAAACACTGTGGCTTGTTTGTATTTCTTGAAACTAATCACAATCATCTTTGTTAAGCCAAGGTTGCTCTGACTGTAGCTGTGTTTCAAATCACACACTTTTTGCTTTAACCACATACTACAGCTCCCTTTACATACTGTTTCATGCAGCGTTCAAAGAGTTGAGACGTACTACTTGAACTGTCAGTCGCTTTCTGTAGAGGGAAATGAGCGGTCACTGTCTATTTCCACTCTTGGCTCAAGCTTGTTTACATTCATGTGAGACATCGTGATGTTACCGCAGAGACTTTGGCTTGCATAACAATCTGCGAAATACTGCATTTGACGAACTATGTATTAGGGCTTGCTAATCTTTTTATGGCATGCTATGTAGTATGCAAGTATGAATGTTGGAACGCACCCCTTGTCTCTGCAAAATGGTGAAATTTGTTTCAGTGGAACAGGTTCAGTTGTGGAGATGAAAACTTTATCATTACAATGGCTGGTTCCTCACAAATGAGACAACGCCAAAAAACTAATAAAATATGACTGTAGGATGAGACTTTTATCGATAATTTGATAACTGGTGCCCAACAGGTGAACCCTTAACTCTCCGTACAATTTGCAAGCAAAATCAGATTTTTATTGAACTAAACTCACATACGCTTGTATGAAGTGGAACAGATTAGTAGATTGTTTAAGTCAATGTTGCTGCAGATGCCACTTAAGGAGTAAAAAGTTGTGTCAAATGTAGAATGCACTCGTCAGAAAGTGTCCTGCTAGACGGACTCTGGGTTTCAGGTCCTGGAACTGTAGTGAAATCAGATTTGAAAGATTGGTCAGCGAAATTTAAGACTGGTCCTGTCACTGATGAAACAAATAAAGGCTCATGACCAGCAATACAGACATGACATTTATGAGCAAAACTATGCCGTCTAGATAGGTAATAAGGCAGCTGATTTAACCTACGAGCGGAGGAGAAGCTAACCCTGGAGTCCCCAATTTTTCATTTTCATTGTGCATGTTGCTGCTCAGAGGTTGCTGTTGTCGCTTCCCAAAGCAAAGAGAATTTAGACCATGCACGAGGCAGAAGGGGAGGAGAAAGCCGGCTGAAATGAGCGGCTAATAGCGGGCTCGCACCTGCAGCCTACATCCTGGTGAATCAGACTAGACCGAGACAGACGAGCAGCATTTCCAGCGGCTGCAGGTGCTGCAGCTGTCTGTCCCCCTGCAGACATGTTTGTGCGCCGCTGCTGTTTGCTCTGGGTCACAAGTTGCTTTATACAGAGAAGAGCTACCCCCCCTCTCCTCTTTAGCAGCAAATTAAAAACTAAGAGCTTTGATGTGCAGATTTACAGGTCTTTGTTGCTATCTTTAGCCCTGCGACTGCATTCTCCCTCCTACTCCTGCTCTCCCAGCTCGCACAGAGCAGCCAAAGCGATGCATTTATGTCTCGTCTCCCCACAGGGGCGACGGCTTCACGGTGACCGTTCGACTGCTGCCGAGTCCACCTGGGACGCCGCTGTGCAGTTCCAGTCGAGCGTGCGCGAATCTCACCGACGTCACAAAACATCAGCATCAAAGTGGTGATCTGATATCGCCGTTTAATGACTCTTCACACCTGTCTCGTGACGGTTCGACGTTAATGAACCAAGAAGTCATCGTGTCCTCATAAACAGGACAGCGGTAACCTCTCCGCGCGCAGAATGTCAGGCCAACTAATTCATAGCTCCATTGTGGCGCTGCTCTCCGCTGATATTGTTTGTGAACGCAACATGAGACGGGCCAGCCAGTGGCCATTTATCTTAATGAGAGCATTTAACTCTGGGCTTGTGGCTCCGCGCAAAAACACAACAATCCCCATGAACGTCCTCTTATCCTCCAACCCGCTGACTTGATTTTTAGGAATACATTTTGCCCTCTCGTTGAAACCTTAATTAGTTCTAAAGGAGATTAAATTATATGTAATTATTATGATAATATTTTCATTTATTCAAGATAATGGGGCTGACTTTAGTGAACACACTATTTGTCGGGAGAGAGCAATCTCCCTCACACAGTCAAAGTTATCAAGGCGTGAAATCAGGAATCCTGACGGCAACAAAATGTAATCTTTTTCATACAGAGGGGACAATAGAAGGCGCTGCATACTCTCCTTCTCCACTTTAATTAAACGAGCTCACTGAGTCTCTCTCTCTCTCCCCCACCTTGCTCCCTCTCTCTTAAGTGTGGAGGGCCAATTCTATCTCCATGCAGAATCTAGTTATTTCCCCTCACACTGAACTTGTCTTAAACCCCTGGCCCTGAATCTCTGTTGAGCAATTTCTCTTTCTCCGTAAATCGTATTATTTCCCTCCCCCCTCCCCCGTCTCGATATTTTGATTCTCTTTTGTTGAAACATAACTGAAGGATATATTGTGATTAGTTTTGGACAGTAAACACTACATATTGACAAGGACACAGGAGAGGGGGACGCTTACGTCATGGGGGAGAAACTGAGTAGGAGGAGAAGCTTTCAGCATTGTTCTGGGATGGATTTTTAGTTCACATAGAAAATATGCCCTTTAAAAAGACTGCGAGCGTAACCTGAATGATCCTGCGGTCGGTTACACTTTACATTCATCTGCTCTTTGTGAGGAAAAACAATGCTTTATGTTCCCTGTGGTATGTTTTTTTTTTTTTTTTTTTTTTGCCTTTACAGCGCGGGATGAGGTTTGCAATCGAGTCTGAATTTGTATGTGACTCTCCAGTGGATCATATCGGAGCATTTGAATGCACACCTTCACCTAAATTACTGCCTTTGCAAAGAAAGAGCGATACTGTAAAGGGTGATTAAAAGGACGTTCAGACAACATTCACAAATGACTTAATGGAAGAGAGAAATAGCTGGCGAGAAGTTGGCATTTAGAAACTGGATTGAGGTAAGAATGTGCATGTTGGCGGTGTTTGACTTTCACTACCAGTCCAGTTAATGAATGCTGCAGTTAAGCATTTCAAATGCCTCATTATCTGCATACTGTAGTTTTTGTTTTGCATATATGTTTTTACATCTTACAATAATCAGGCTACAGAGAGGGTTTTTTCTTTTTTTTTCTTTTTTTTCTTTTTGTTAAGGTGTCTCGCTGCCACTATGGCATTAAGGACAATTCACAGCCCAGCAGTCACTCCCACTCATCCCCCTTTTCCTCTCTCCTCCCGCCTCTCCTCCCTCCCCCCTTTCTACACAGTCTTCTAGCCTGAGGGCAGGTAGGGCATCTCGTTGTGGTAGTTGTAGTCCGGGCAGACCTTCTGCACCAGGCGGTAGTCCGTACTGTAGAAGGAAATGTAGATACAGATGACCTTGAAAGGCTTGGAGCAAATCCAGGACACGTGGCTCTGGATCTGCTCCTGGAAGCAGGTCTTGGATGGGTCGTAGTTGCACAACGAGGTGCGCTTGCTGCGATCCACCTTCTCATAGTCCACGCGGCAGTTGAAGATCTTGGAGTCCTTGGGGTAGACCACGCTCTGGCGCTCCAGGTCAAACTCCACCGCCTTGACGGGTGGCACTAGGCTGACGGAGATGTTGCCCTGGCCCGTGGAGTTGTGCCGGAAGTAGACGCTGAACGTGCCGTTACCGTGATCCACAATCTTGCCGGTGATCAGCAGGTTCAGCCTCACCGTCTTGATGTTGGAATAGAAGTCACCCCAGCCAAACATCTTTTTGAACTTGCCGGTCTTAACAATCGGCCGGCGTTTCACCCTGGAGCTCGAGGCGTCGGGTTTGAGCAGATCGCTGCCCAGCATCTCCCAGAACTCCTGTTTAGAAAACTCCTGCTTGGAGAAAGGGACCGGGGAGCGGTAGGGCAGCTCCAGGGAGGTGGCGTTGGCCGCCCTGCTTTTACTGTGCAGCATCCAGCGGCTGAGGGGCGAGATGGGAGCCTGGCCGCTCAGGAGGCCCACCGTCTTGGAGGAGTCGTCTGAGGAGCTCTTGGGGCCGGACGAGTCGTCTTCTTGACCCAGTGCCACCTGGAGAGAGGTGGTGGAGGAGGAGGAGGAGGAGGAGGAGGGGATCAAAGGAGAAAATAGAGAAAGAAAGTAGGCAGTTATTAGCGAGGTAGAAAGAAACGTGGACAGAAACCAAATTAAAGATTTAATCGATACTTAATTTACCGTTCATACCTCCAGTGGTGTTAACCGTGACATTCTATCAATGTTATATATATAAATAAATGCTTGAAATTTTACAGGTATTGCTATTATTACATTCTTTTGTTTACCGCGGCTGCGAGAGAAAATACTCCCTTTATGTCTAGTTTCCACCACAGCCGATGTAATTCCCTAAGCTCGCGAGTAATGGGCTCATATGCCTCCTTTGAGCTGCTGGTGAGGCCACAGGGATCAAAGAACAGATTCAAACAGAAAATCCACACCAAAAACCGAATTCACATGAAGTGGTCTCGAGCAGTTTAATCAATATTTGTGAGGAGTGGACAATTTTCTACAAAGGCTGTAAAACAATAAAGCTGTGTCATTAAAAAATGCTTTCTCAAGTTGTTTCCCTCAAGTTGGAGGTTGAGTTATGCGCTTATAAAGGGGTTATAAGATATTCCTACGTTGCCAACTTTATCTGAGTTCTCACTTAAATGATCTCATTTCAACTGGAACTAAATGAGAGGATCATCCAACTGGAAAGAAGTTGTTCTTATATGCACAAAAAAAAAAAAACAACCTTAAAGGAACAAAGTCAAAGAGGAGAGTAGACGTAAGCTGTGTTTTTTGTTTAAAAGTGAGCTTTTTGCTTCTTAAGCACTGCGGTGTGAGTGCAGAGGAAACTATTATTGCCTCGAAACATTTTGGTCGGAGGATCAAAGTGTTTGAGGAGGGGGAGGTGGGCAGGCGGGAGGGCCCGAGAATAAAGTGTAATGTCCAATTAAGACTTCCAGTGTTTTAATTAAAGAAAAAAATCTGTATCGGCACACACGCACAAAGCTGTCAGATGTTAACATCAACTGAGGGGAGGGGAAGAGGAGGGAGGAGATAAGATAGTGCTGCTGTGCTCAGCAGGAGCTTTGTGAAGAGTGTGTGAATGTGAGTGCAAAGTAATGGGTAATTATTCAATGGTAATGATCTATTAACAGGTAGCTTCTGTCTAATGTGCCATGGAAGTATCCTGCACCGTTGTGTCGTTTTGGATTCGCCAGCAGAGAACACACACACACACACATACACACACACGTCGTTTGTGAATTTTGAGTTGTGGTAAATGCAAACAATAAGTGATGCAAATGCCGTGTTGAGTTTGTGTATGCGTGTGTGCGCTCTACCCGGAGAGATTTTACAATGATGCATAATGCATGCATCCCTGTCTGTGCTCTGATCCATCTACTGTCTTGACTGCCAGGGCTTTCTTATACAGGCTTAGTCAGGATTATTAAGTCTGACTCATTTTTATTCCATTTTATGCAGGTTTTTCAAGCTCGCTCAGATTTGTTCACTCGCACTGCAGTCAGTCAGCGATATTGATTTTCTGTCTCTCTAAAAACATGTATTTCCTTTCATAACGACGTGTATCGCATTTCAACTGCCTCCGAAGGATTCCCGCTGATGTGGTTGTGGTCTGGTGTTTGGACTCAGATGAGAGGACTAACCCCCCCCCTCCATCTCTACTTGCCTTAATCTGGCTTTATTCCCGCGGGGGTGTTACAGGCCGGACGCCCCGCGCTCTAGTTACCTGTCTGCTGCTACGCTACACTGCCGCTCAGATCCTGCAACCTCCCCACAGGGGCCGATAACCGCTCCGACAAGGACTCCTTCCTCCTGAATCAGATAGTTCTGATAGCTTCTTTGTGAATCCCAAACTCATTAATAATGAACAAAAAACTGAAAGTCTTATTGATTTTAATCTTTTCAAATATATCTTTGTTTTTTTCACAGTTGAGGTGGGGGGAGCCGGGGCCAGACAGGGCGACTTTGATGACACACCGTTCCCCACGGCTCCTATTGAAAGACTAGTTTGTGTTTGATTTCTCTTCTTCAATGAGCTGCTGGCTGCTGGGCTCAGAGGGTAGCGCTCTGCCTGCCTCCCCAGATAGCACTTAAGAGCCCCCGCGGTGTCCTACAAACAGTCCCTTTAGGGTTCTCGAAAAAAATATGTCACACTTGATTCGTACTGAAACTGCAGCTTGGTTTAAAGATGCTGATCATTTTGCCAGTGATTCTCAGATGGTGCCAGCCCTCGTATCTGAGCAAAAACATATTGCAATATGCTTTGTTGTAGCTCAGACATTAAGAATCCCTCCCTTCCCTCTCTTCATTAGAGAGCCGGAGACGCTGGGCTGCAGGAAGAAGAGATGAAGTGAGTGTTGTGCTATTGTTGAGCACAAGATTTAAGTGTCTGGCACCACTGGAGGTGTCGGATTCAGAGCACAGCATCATTGTCAAAGACAAATGTTGGAATGAGCTTAATACAGCGGGAGAGACTACTACAGTAACAGATCCGGTACAGCCGTCCAAATCGCCATGCATTTAGATACAGTTGTGTTGTCTGCAGGGAAATGTATTTATCTGGTGAATGATGCATCTCGCAGGTCGCTGAAGTCACACATTATACAGCTGCACATAACACATTTTTCCTCATTAAACAACAAGCGCTACTTTTCCACTTCCATTCTGAAAAACTGCACACGGCTACAACTCTCTCGCTACTCTGCATTTAACGAGCAAAGTATATGAGGTGTAAGATCTAACTATCAGCACACTTCCAACTTTGACTTATGCATTGTAAGCAAATTGAAACGGAGTTAAATAACCTCAAAGTTCAGTGTTGTTTTTCGCAGTGGCAAAAGATTAATGCAGCGCTTCACTTCAGTGAGATGTTTTCACATTGCAGCTCGCACGCCCCAAAAGTCAAGCACCAATGTCGTCTGCTTTGGGTATTTATATCACTCACCTGCTTTTGCATTTAAAACGCGGTTGAGGAAGTCATGCTTTGATGATGTAACTCAAATAATGTAATTTTTTTGCGATGAGTGTCACTAAAATTAACTCTTTGAACCCCAAAACCCACCAGCGGGTTTGAAAAGCATGTTATGTTTTTAACAAACTGCCCCATTGCGCTGTTTATCAGAGCCATAGACTGTAAAAAGTAGAAAGAATTGTTGGATTCCCTCTCAGATGGCCCATAAACTAATTATGTATGACATGTTGTTCCACTTCTAAATCTGAATCTTCTAAAACTTCTAAATCTAAGCTTAAAGTCATATTTCATCAAATTCACCTTATTCTACACATTAAAATTTGTCACAAATAAAGCATTTGCACTCATCAGATCTGCCACAAAGCAAAATGTTTTGTGCTCCTCTGCACAGCTGAGAATCCTCCAACAGTCATGTGACCAAAACATTCTGCAAGTTTTCAGACTGTTTTCACATCATTTAAAAGTTTGCCCAAAATAAAACATGTACTCTAACCATATTTTTAACAAATAGGAAGCATATATGGAAACAAACTAAAAATAATAGTAAAATATCTATAATATGTGGAGCCTCCATTTTTCTCTCACGCTCTCACTTGCTATATAAATGTAAGACGTATGGCATTAAAGCTGTGTCACACTGCACAGAGAACATGCTTGAGTTACTTTATTAACCTCGCCGTGGTTATACTGTTTCCACAGAAGTGCAGGACTTTATATTGCAGTGAAAAATGAACCCACAGCGAATGAAAATGTGACAGGAGAAGAAAAAAAAGGCTGCTTGGGGTTCAGAGGGTTAAAAAAAAAAAAAGTCTGTTTGAAGAGTTAGACAACTGGAACTTTAATGTCACGTTTTACTGTCCGCTCGGTCATTATAAAATAAGCACCTTAAAGCAGCCACATGGTGTAAAACAGTGTCACTTTGCTTTGAAAGCCTGGAGCAAGTTTCTTTCAGCAAGTTTGCTTTGTTTCATGAAGCTTGGCGAGATGTATCCCGGCTTTAAGTACTGTAGGCAAAGTGTGGGCGACGGGCAATCAGGTCTGAGCGAGGGGGCGGAGGTTCGGGGTGATTCTGTCATTTGTCATGTGCGCTAAGTGAGTCAGTGAAACGGCTGGAGAGGATGGGAGGTGGCTGCAGGCTCTGTCACTGTGGTAATTGTGAGTCATTCGGCCTCAGTGAGCACCGGGCCCCAGGCCTCTCTCCCAGCAGGGAGCCGAGGGGAGGGGAGCCTTCCTCACCAGCCTGCCTGCTCCATGGGCAATAATCAGCCTGTTACTGTGACAGGTACAACGTTTTAACCCCTTCCCCCCGGTGACAGGAGCACGCTGCTACTGTAACACAGCACAGAGACCTGAGGTGGAGGGTCCACTTAGCTAAAACCTGCGCTGTAACTCAAGGTAATGGTGACAAACAATGTTGAGTCTACATTAACTTAACTTGATGGAAGTGTTGCAGATGTGCAGCATAATGTGCTTCAGAGATGCAGAGAGTGGAAATAAAACAAGACACGTAGCAGTCAGCCAACATCTACTCCCATTATTGATTATTTCACTACGTTTCCAACATTCTTTCTGAGTTCGAGCTTCTCCAAAGTGAAGTTTAGCTGTTTTGTATAATAAAAATAGAATATCTCTAAATTTCCAACTGTTGGTCAGAGAGAGAAAAAAAAAAAAGCAATTTGAAAATCTTTCCTCGGGGATTTGGTGAGAGTGACATTTTCTGATATTTTGCAGACGACAAGATGTAATTTTAAAGCAGCTGCTGTAACAATAGTTTTATAACAATACATCAAATAACTACATACAACCAAAAAGGGAAATTCATCATAACAAAATCACAAAGAGTTCTCAGCTAACTGTGCTTTTGTCCTCAGCTTTATGACAGAGCGGCAGCAATTCAACTAATAAATTAATCACCAACTATTCTGATGATTGATTTGAAGTCATTTTCTGATTCTAGTTTGTTAAAGTTGAATATTTTCTGGTTTCTTTACTCCTCTATGTCAGTAAACTTAGTAGCTTTGTGTTGTGGACACAACAAGACATTTGAGGACTTCTTCTTAGACTTTGACATTATTACAAAGCAGACACTAAGTTTAATAGGTCAAGAGCTGAATGTGTCCCATAGGAGATGGAAAAATGGAAGAAAAGCTAACTACAAATATGTATATGTATTCTGGCAGCTGCATCATTAAAAATACTGTAAATGGAAAAAAAAAAAAAAAACAATCTCTTAAAAAATCAGTAATTGTCTGCAGTTAAATAATATTTCTAGTCTTAATTGTTCATGAAATCATTTGTATTCTTTTTGGGTTTATTATGTTTAAGTTCATTTGGATGTGTGAACATAATAGAATCAATTATTATTATTAACATAATACTAACCTAATTATATATATTAAACAGATATAATGATGAAGTAGAAAAGTTACATTAACAGTTTTAAGCTGTAATTTTTAAAAACTGTACTGGTATTTTTCAGATTTTCCCAGCTCCGCTAAAGTACAGATAATATCCAGTAAAATCACAGAATGAAGAGTAAATTGACATGTTATCTGTAAACAAACAACAACAACAAAAGCATTTAAAGTAGCTGCATTTAAATGTGCTAAATAAAAGAAAAAAGAAAAAGAAGAAGAAAATCCTTATTTTACAGATAGTAGCTATAATTTTCCCATTTTTTTAGTTTTTAAATGTTTATTTCACTTTATTTCACTTTTGTTTTTGGCACTATTACTGCCAGATTGTCACACTTTTTAACAGGATTTTTTCTTCTTCTGTGTATATATGATGACAAAAACAGTTTTCTGATAGATGACCAGTGTTCATAGATTATATACACTATTGAAAACACTTGCATTCAACTTATTTATCATGAAAATCTTTGGAATTAGACATTTCTTAATTTACAAATAAATCTATGTAAAATTATATTATGTAGAAATAGCATTAAACTTGAATTTAACAGTTTTACCTATTAAATAAAAAGAAGAAATATTTGTGAAATTTTGATAAATTTGCATTTTGATGAAATGTGGAGGGGAAAGTGGAAATTTAATGGTTATTGCTTAGTTGTTGTTTTAAAAAAAAAAAAATTTTACATTAGACATCTAAATTTAAAAGCTCATTTTTGTTGTTGTGTTAATATTATTAAAAAATCTGTAAAGTAAAAAAGAACAAAAATATGTAATTTTGCATACAGTTTTACAGTGTAGCGAGATCACATCCAAAGCAAAAGGAAGAGCGAATATTTTACTTCATCAGCTGCACACAAACACATGCAAATGTTGCTATCTATCTGTGTTTGTTCACTATATTAGATTCAAATGTGATAATACATCAGTGTTGTGTTCACAGGTTCTTTTTGCTGCTCCCAGGTGGCCAAAAATCTCTTACTGCAAATCTAAATAATCCAAAATAAGCCGTTGTTGCAGCCTCTGTGGGAACACTGGATGTAGCTGAAATGTGGCTATTTTTTAACTTGCAGCTTCCATGCAACTCGTCCATTTCCCCCTCACATGGATGCATGATCTGGAATAATGTAAACTGATTGATTGAAACAGAGAATCTGCCCACTGAGCCGCCCTACAGGGCTTAAAGCACATGCTTGTCCTGGGGAGCTGACAAGTTCAATAAGCACTCCACTTTCCTCTGGCTGTTGAGCTGAAATCTTCATCTCTAATATGACATCAATTTTTAATTAAAGACCCAGGCAGCTCAGATTTCTTAAGTGTCCGTCAAGGCTTCATTCTTTTTTTCTTTTCTTTTTTCCCCCGCTCTCTGTCTCCAGATGTAATATGCTCACTGCAGGAGATTTCTCTGTTACATGATTAAAGTCTGAAAATGGCTGTGCCCTTATAACTAATTATTCTTCTGCCTAGTGTAGATCCAAGAAGAGGTGAGGGAGAGAAAGGTAATTTCACAAGAAACAAGCCATTTGACTCTTAATGAATAATTTACTCGAGCTACTCAGGGGTCACCGGAGCTCAGATCTGCAGTACAAACTCACTACACTGAATCTTTGTATTTTAAACTCTTTCTGCATCCTTCACCCTTTCTCCCAGCTCATTTTGGACAGGTTCAATTGTGCGCTCCCGGTAGACTCGGGCTCATTTTGTATGCTCAGAGTGAAGCTTGGCTCTGAATTGGCTATCAGATTTTTACATTATAAGATATCGACAAGTTGGCAGCGCGAGCAGGATGGAGAGTAGCGGCAGGGGACGGTTTCTCTCCCAGATCTTTCCCTCCAGGGAGTCGGGAGCAAAGCATGGGCTGATGGGACGCAGCTGATTAAAGCTACAGCGCTCACATCTGTCTGGTAAAAAATGGAAGTCATCTCCTGCAGGTTCAGGTACAAAAACCTGCAAGTAAACGCCTTTGTATCAATTGCTATTGTCTCACTAACACCAGCAATCTTTCTGTTAAATTTCACGCACGAGTACCTGCACAGCTGCAAGTTTGAAGCCCCGACAAAATCCCCCCAAAAAAGCTAGTAAAACCGCTTGTGTCATTGCACCACGACAAAAAGTAATATGCTCTTGAGCAAGGCAGGTAAATTGCTTCAGCGGATTGGTGCTCAGTGACAAATCAGACAGAGGTTCAGCTGTGTAGCTCCCAGCTGGGGATGTGTGTAACTGTGTGAATGCACTTGGTTTACACTTGGAGACGCTCTAAAAGGTATTGAATCCTGGGATTCTGTGATTAGTGGACAGCAGAGGGGACGCTGTCACTTTCCAACATGTAGAGGAAGAGCTAAACGTGTCCGTGGTGAACACAGATTCATCGCTGGTTTGTCTGCCGCTGCAGGCCGCATGCGTATAGAAAGTACACACCTTCCAAACACAGCTCATTTACACATGACAAACAGCTCAGACACTTAGAAGTCTGAAGTTCCAGCTGCCTCAGCAGTCTTCTAGCTGAATTTGGATTTTTTTTTCCTTTTTTTTGCACGTGTTTTAAAACCAAATGTGAGCAGGGAAGTGAAATCTGACCACAAACGCTGGGTTGTGAGACATTTGACACTCACAACAGGTGTCAGATCATCTGAGCTGGATCGGACACGATCTGGAAATGTCACCTGAGAAAGAAAAGCATGGTTCACATTCTTAAAACGACCCGTTTTAAGTGGCGCATGACCTCTAGAAAGTCAGTTTAGTTCAGATGGCATTTGCTAACTCTCAGGAGTTTCTGGGTGTTTTTAGTCACTTTGGGCTCAATCCTGCACCTCTTTGGAAACAACACAACCATGGCTAGAAGTAGAGAGAACTCAGAAATGTCTTTTGTACAGTTTGATACAGTTTTGCCATAAACAATAATAATAATAAAAAACTTTAAGAGTTGAATCTCTTCATTTAGCAAAGCTGGAATCAGTATGAACACCATCTTTCTGACTCTACATGCCACCATTTTTTGTCACGTGACTGTTAGTTGCAGCTGAGGCACTAATGGCTTCCCCCCGTTGCCCCAAGGAGTGCAGAAGTCTTTGTTTTTCACAGACTCTAGTTTGTGCAAACAGTTGATTTTGGGCTTATTTTTAAACGAGGCATGTAGAATAAAGTGATTTTCATCCAAATTCTCAATTTCAAGCTTAGATTTGATTCCAAAAACACAGCACATCACAGATGAGTAGTTCAAAGACTGTGGAAAAGTTGAAATCCAACAATTTTTTTCTTCTGTTTTTCCAGTTTGTAGCTCGGATAAAAGGTGTAATTTTAGTGGGGTTTTTTTTGGAGTTCAGAGTATTACATTTAAAGAGCAAAAGATGTGTGCTGCAACAACAAAAAAGTTAAAAACACAAAGAATATGACTTTGACGTTGCAGACTGTGGTCTACCTCTGACCAGCGGATGCGGTTGCTTTGTTTTACCTGTGAGTGCACTGCATCGTAGTAGCTGTTTAAACCTGCATCAGAGGTTCTTGTATGTGTCACTTCTGAAACATTTTGTCACCAATGCACTGATGGAACAAAAAATCTATTTTGTGCCATAGGGCTGCAAAACCTTTACTAACTTGAAAAAACACTGCAGTTCTTCACAGGGTCACTGTGAAGTGGGGCTTTTATAAGTGCATGGCAGCTCAAATTGATGTTTCTTGGAGCAGCAAAGGTTAAAATAATTACTGTCCTATATTCTACAGCAATGCACTCTTGAGTTTACTTCAGAAATCAATGTGCTCTGCAAAAAAAAAATGCTCCCATTATCCATTTTATTGTACTCTGCCCAAAAAAAAAAAAAAAAAAAATTCCTTCATCCCTGTGGCTGTGCACCGCTTTAATTGGAAACCCCCGTAAAGACCCTCAGCAGGGCCTCGTCTGAACACGTGCACCGCTCTGACCCTGAAAACCACTGTACCGGCACCGGGCAGCAAGCCGGTGAGCTGCACACTACATGTTCATCCATGCAGAACAGGCTGTTTACTGATCTGAATTGAGAATATAAATGGAGCTTTTGCTCGCCGGGTCTTCGTCCAGTCACACCGCGACGAGGTCAGGATGAACCTCGGCGTCAAAAAAAGCATCCTTCAACGTTAAACTACACTGACAGCTCAGTGTTCCCCCTTCAAATAAACTCACATCCCCTCGCTCCCACATCACCTTCTCTAATATTGTTGACATGCCTACAGATCTCGAAAACAAGGAGGCCTCACTCCGTATTGACACTTTGCATCCTCACAACACATTAAACCAACTTTTACTACCGTCGGCTGCAGCAGACGCTCTGTGAAATTAAAACGTCTGTTATGGATTTTCCCATCCTTAGTTATTCCTCTGTGTGAAAGTCAAGCGCATCTTTATCTGGATCCCCCGGGAGTTACACCCACTCGTTCCACCCGAGGCTGCGAGTCATTTTTCTTTAAGCTGTGCACTGTAATCCACCCTTCACTACCCGAAACCGGCAGACAAACCTGCAGATTTTTCTTCCAGGGGCTGCTCTGTCTCCCGGAGAGCAATGCCACAATAAATTGTGCTGGTTTTGAGGCAGACAGCGGAATTGTGTCTCAGGACAGCTCAGCGCTTCACTGTGAAGGGCTGTCAGTGTGTCAGGGAGCCTGCTTTCCCTCCGTCTGTCTTGGTCTCAAGCTGTGGGGGGATACCAGGAAACCTGAGGGAGGTGCTGGCTGGGCGGTCAGGAGATGGCACCTCTGGGTTCATTTCCAGCTGTGGTTGTACAAACAGCTTCACCTTCAGAGGCCCTGCTCATCCACTGCCTTCATGTAGTGTTTCTATGATAGCTATTTGTTGTTGATTTTTTTATCTTTGAATGAAGCAAAAATAGAAAATATTGTTTAGGTGGATAGGTTAAATCAGATGTGGAGGTAGAGTCATCCAACTATGTGGCTTCCCTCTTACATTTAAGGACACATTTAAGCAGAAGCAGTCTTAAAATTGTCCGTGCAGCTGCTTTTATAAATGCATTCTCGATACAAGGGCACCAGCAATTGGCAATGACGAATTACTTAACATGTTTTATTTAAAATGTCCTGGAAAAAAAGAATTAATGGCAGCTCCAGAGCGCCTGAGTTCCCTGCAAATAAAGGCTGAAGCTGACTGTTAGTAATAAACTGAACAATTAGTTTTTTGTGAATTTTGAAAACTAGCGACGTCAGAACAGCCACAGTTATGATTCGTTACCAGAACTATTTTTGTTGATTGATTCATTTTGTCTCATTCAGCGTCCCATACCTACACATATCAGTGTTAATGTAGCAGAGAGCTTCACAATGTACTGATTCAGCATCGACGTCATGTGTGCAAAAAGGAAACAATTCCTAAGACTGGTCTGCAAGAAAAGTCCAGGCCAACAGAGCATTGTTTACTCCCGTTTAAGGGTTTTGTAGTTTCTTAAACTTTACCTACAAGACACACAGTTTGTTGGAACAGCAGAGGAAACACTGAAAATGGAGATTTTGATTGCAAAAAGAAATCAGTTGTGTGGAAATGTTTCAGCAACAGAAAGGATGATGGTGACCAAAAGCAGCTACTCTGTCAGCAGCGTCTGTCGCTACGACAGGAGGAAACAATTTGTTTGTCACTTTATATCGAAGCCACAAAACTGTGCATAGCAAGTGAAGAGAACTATTTTGAAAAGCTCTGCCAGTGTTCCACAGTATGAGGAAGGTTCCCAACAGGTTTTTAATTTTTAGTTTTTCTTGTTTTGTCAGCAGATGCACTCCCGAACAAAATCTGCCAAATAAGTCTAGAATCATTCATGCTTTCCTAAAAGATCATTTGGTTCAGATGTCTCTATTTTTTCACATTGTGATATATATCATACAATGTAAAACAGTGAAACTTTGAGATGTTTAAGTGTAAAAACAGTAAAAAATAAATTAAAAAAAATAATGGCAAATATCTGTAAAATAAGTCAGATTTAGCTGATTTGAATATAGTAGAATTATGTAACTTTTTGGACACAGCTCCATGATTTTATCTGTAATTTAACAAAACAGAAAATGTGTAGTGTGTATATATATATATATAATGTCATTTTCTGGTCAAGCATAAAAGAACGACTATTTCTGACTTGAGTTATTATTACTTAACAAAACGGGAAAATAAAATAACTGTTTTTTTTTTTTGTTTTTTTTTAATCTTTTTTATTTTTTCAGTGCAGAAAAACAAAATAAAATCTTAATCTGAGTGTTGTGTAACGTCGCGCAGCCCTGGTGTAACATAACACAAAGAATTAGTGCAGATTCTCACGTTTGAGAAGATGGCAGCAGCAGCAAATGTTTTGGCAGTTTTACAGCCCTGTGGGCAGTTTGCTCCCTGCAGGAGGCTGCCGGGCAGTCGGGCCGCTGAGGACACTCAGCTCGCCTGGTCTGGCTGCACCGTGAACAGCTGTGGCCGTCAGCCAGGTCCTGTCTCTCACCTGGCCTCCACTTTGTTTGGTTTGGTTTGCCACTTTAGTTTGGTGTGGTGCACTTAGCTGGATTGTGACACATTTAAAAATGAATGTTTGGTTCAAATTAGAGGAACTAACTTGTTTAACCAGTCAGGTTTTTGCAGTTTAAAGGTGTGTGCTCATAACAGTAATACTCTTTTGGAGTTATTCAACATGTCTCTTGTGTTTCTTCAACAAGCTCTACTCTTTTTTTGTTATTTAAGATCCAATTAATAAGCAATTTCCAGTTCAACTTAATCTATTATCATTACTCCAGAGAAACACAGTGAAGTGGTTCACTTCAAAAGCACATTCTCTAACCAAACAATTAGCTTCAAGGTTTCTCAAGTAAAAATAAAATACGTCATCATCTTAATACAGTACGGACGTTCATTCAACTCAAGCTGTTTATGTGAATAGTTCATTATTCAAGTCTTAGTTTTGATATATACTTCCTGTTTAACTGCAGTGTTTGGGAGACGGTGGTAAATATTCTTTTCTTTTAACCCTCTGAACCCTAAAATCTGCCAACAAGTTTGAAAGGTATGTTATTTCTTAAAAAATCACCAAAACTATGCTGTTGATCAGAGCAAGAAACTGTAGAAACAGAAAAAAGTCGGTGTGTTTCTGGCTTTCAGATGGTTCATGAATTACTCATCTGTGATTGTTGGAAACCTATCCAGACTGAATCACAATCAGTTTATTCTACAAGTCTCATTTTAAAAAGTTCCCCAAATTTCCAAATTCTGTTAAAAAAAACAATAATTTTGCCGTCCTCAGTACAACCGTTAAGCCACAAGTGACTCCGCTGTGACCAACTTCAAGGACTTTTGGCTGAACAGCAGGCAGGGTCTACATAAAGCAGATAGGAGACAAGTATGGAAATGAATTATCTATAATATGTGACTGAGATAAGTGAAAACATATGAGCAATCAAAAAGTGGGAAACTGAACCATGAACCCTCTCAACCTCAAAACCTGCCAGAGAGTTGAATAGGGATGTTATCTTTTTTTTTTTTTAATGACAAAATGACATAATTAATCAGAGCTACAAACTGTAAAAACAGAAAGAAGAGTTGTTGAACTATTCTTCTGTGATGCACTGTTCTGTCCAAAAACGTAACTAAACCCAAGCAAAAAATCACTTAATTCTACATGTCTTGTTTAGAAAATAGTCAAAGTGTTTCACCTAACCATATTTCGTAAAAAAAAAAAAAACAATAATAATAATAATAATTGTGCTCCTCGGCACAACCAAAAACCCACGACTGACCCCTCTGTGGTCAACAATCCTGTGATAAACATTTGGGATTTTGGCCAAACTATGATGAACTGCAGGCTGTGTTTACACAGAGCAGATAAGAAACAACAAATTAAAATGTAAGTAGTGCAACAGATAAATATATACTATGTGGAGCTCCCTTTTTTTCTGTAAACGTAACACCTGTGAGCACCTGGAAAAATGTTGTGCTTTTTGTAATTTAAAAAAAAATCTATTAATTAAACTTTCCTTTTTTGCTTTTATATAGGATTTATGCCGCTATAACTGTATCATGGTGCACAGAAGACCTTTTTGAGCTCTCTCTACTTGTAGTGATGGTTGTGCTGCATCCATAGAGGTGCAGGACTTTATATTGAAGGGAAAATGAGCCCATAGTGAGTAAAATGTGATGGAAGCTAAAAAAACAACAACACACACACACACAGGTACTGCTTGGCGTTCAGAGGGTTAAACTGACGGCTCATAAAAAGCAGCGCACATCGAGCCACACCGATGATGAAGATGCGACGTTGTGATAATCGTCCCTCTCAAATGGTCCCCTTGTGATCTCTTACGCTTCCACCCGTGGGGAAAGTACAGGACAGATGTCGTCAGCACGGCAAACTGTTCAGTCTGCTCCCACTGTGCTTACATTTCCAGACCCTCCCTTATGATAGAAATTTGACAATTATGAATGAGTTTAGTGTTTCCAGCATCTGCGTGGGATGCGAGGTGGAAAGGGGAAGTTTATGAGCTCTGACATGCAGATTGCAACAGCGATGGCAAAGAGGACGAGAATGAGAAAGCCGGGAGAGAAGAAAAAAAAAAAAATTAGTATTCAGCCTGCCGCCGCTGCTGCTGTCTCACATTTGTGACTGAATGCAATATATGCACTATCAAACTAAGCTTTTTTTTCCCCCCCCCCCCTCCTCTCTCTTATTTGTGTTTCTTCCAGGATTGAGGTGGTATTTGTGCTCATCTGGGGATGTATCTGCTTGGACAAGGTCAGCGACCCCGCGAGGAGGACAGGTATCCGAGAAACATGAATCTAAGAGTTTGTGACGGGTCAAAACGAATGGAGGAGTCTGATGTGGTTCGAATTAGACAGCCTCTGCTTTTTAACCCCCCACACACAAATCTCCAGGCTTGTGTGTCTTGCTGTCTTGCGGTGTTGCAAGCAAACTACACAGGCAGAAAGCTGGGATTTAATGCCTTTTGTTGTCTCAGTTTGTTGTGCTGTTATGCTACGATTCAAGTGTGCGCTCTGTTGTGTACACCGCCTTTGTTGTGAAAGGGATTTTTCTCTCTGTGAAGCTTTTAAGAGCGTAATTTGTTTTTAATTGATGTGCCGTAGTTAAATAAGTGTCTCCTTGCTGGTGGCAAAGTCAAATGGAGGGTGATGGGGAAAGTTTTGGAGGAGGGAGAACTCAGCGGATCCTAATTTCTCGGTGCGAATTCTCCAAAGTGTCATGTTTTCTTTTTCATTTTGCACAGAAAGGAGCGTGGCGTGCAAGCCTTGGAATATGTATGAATGTCTCCACAGAAATTCAATCTGCAGAAAAAAGTGACATTCTGTGCTCGGCTACAGAGGTGAAATTCAGTTATCAAGCGTGATGGCCAGCGTCTGCGTCTGTGCAGAAAGCAATCAGACGGAGTATAAAGCGGTTCTGCCTCCTCACGGCCGCGCAGAGGCTACCTGAGGCTATCCCTTCCAGAAAAATCTCGTGAGAAAGAGCATCTGTGAACTCGGCGTGAGCTTGTATGAAGAGCCGAGCTCCTGCATCGCCGGCGATCTTCACTACATGAAGGTTACAGCACAGAAACGCTCGGGAAATAAGCTCTTTTGTGGCTCTGCAGCTGTATGAAAACTGCAGACCTGTTTGTCTCCTTGAGAGTAATATTATACTTGCATTGTGTTTGGATTTTTTTTTTTTTCCAATTAAAATAACACTTTAACCTGAAATGTTGAGTAAAATTGGTTTTCTGGGAAAAGTGGTCTTGAAATAATTGCAGGGGAGGAGGGAGGAAGTGTGCAGTTCAGTGGAGCAGCTGAGTTCGGTGCAGTTTGAGGGCTCTTCATTCCTCTATTGGTAGTTACTCAGATTGTTGAAAGAGAGAAGAGCTCATCTCGTTGACCTCGCCCTTCCCAAATTTTTACTGGGCTGGTCTGAGGGATTCAGATTTTCAGCCTTGTGCTGCTGCAGTTGTGGTGACATACATGTTGTCTTGGATGTTTTTTTTTTTCTGGAAAAAGAAGAGACAGCTCTTTGCCTTTACACCTGTCAGTACCTGTTCGCTGCAACTTTCACATTAGATCTGCAGCAATGTGTCAGTTAATCAGTCGATTTCCAGAAATGAATCAGAAACGGCTTTGATTGTTGCGTTTTCGTACAAAATGTCAAACATTTGATGATTACAGCTTCTTAAATGTGACATTTCGCTGCTTTACATTATGATGAACTCGATACAAAACTGCAAATGCCGACGAGCACGTTCCACTGTTTTCTCATCTGTGAATTGTGAATACAAATGAGCAGAACAATCAGTATAAAAAACTGTTTTACACGTTGCCCCTGCTTGCTGCCCGCTAATCTCAAGGACAGTAAAAGGACACTAAAAAAGCACCACGCCACCATCCCCAATCCTCCACAGATTATACTCTCGATACACCAGCTATTTAGCTCGGTGAAACAAAGCTTCACTGATGAAAAATAACCGCTGCCAAAAATAAACACAATTTCTCACGCAGTCAATTATACAGCTGAGGTTGTTAATATTATTCCGAAGCCGCCGTTCAAAACGCAGAGAATAATTAACATTTGAAACACATCATTCATCACATCAACAACAACCAGAGTGGCACCTTGAGTTAATAGTCATCTATATTAGTAGTCATTTGCCAAAAAAGAAAAAAAAAAAAAAGAAAAAGTCCCCCGAGACTCAACCTTCACCAAGAATTGCGGAGCTATTACAACAGAAGAATCATCCAAATCAAATTTTTAATGCACACTAGGCTCATGCGAGTATTAATCACTGCTCTGTTGCATATAAAAAAGTTACTTAATTTATTAATTGTGCTGTAATTTATCAATGTCACAGGGCTAATGAATTACCCAGGATCTCCTGCTGAGGGGTGTCATGTACGTTTTTCATAGATACATGGTCTGGTGAGGGAGGGAGAGAAAAAAAAAAAGACCCAATTAATTTCATTATCATTAGCCACAAACCTTGTGGGTTACAATGGGCCGCAGCCCTGCAGCTCACAAAATGCTCCCAGAACCAAGACAACAAGTGAGTGTTAAGCCTATTATCCCCACTCTTGTATCAAGTTATACAACGGCTGAAAAGGCGCTCATCCCCCCATATTTTAAGACAGCGTGTGGTCTCTCCTCTTCCACAGAGAGCAGAAGAATCTGTTTAAAGAGCTCAGTTTCAGCCAAGCATAACTGTGAGCTACAACTGCTCGACCTCAAATCACCAAAAGGGCTATTACTTTACTCTGAGCGCCCGAATTATACCTTAATACCAAAACCACAAGGTCATCCTTGAAGAGGTGCCGTCACAAACGGATGCATCCAGCTTGAATGTTTCACTCGCTTGTGTTTTTACATTTTTTTTTTAATGTTCACTCCCTGGGCCCTGCGATGATTGAGCTCCACTCAGCCCAGGGGTTTCCGAACAGAAGGATGTTTTCAAGTTTTCTCATGTGGATCCAGAGCTGACTTCTCATTAAAGGCTGCTTTTTAATAAATCTGCAAGCGTACATGAAAGAGGGGAGTGGGTGATCCAAATTTGATTGTAAGGTTATGTAATGCTGGAAGTACTTATTAAGGCAACAGAGGCAGCTCAGTGTTTTGCACGTTTGGTGTTGTAGGTCAGGGACGGTCCTGAGAAATGTGTAGTGGTTAATTTAGGTGAAATGTTCGCTGGAGCTTTGTGGTGTTGCTTTATTTGCTCGATTTGAGAACAGAAAAAGGAAAGATTTCACAGGTATCCCCTCAGTCATGATATACAATGTGTTTTTAATCATATTTAACACTCTTTATAGTCCTCAGTAAAAAGAGAGCTTCTTATTCTCTGTTTGTGTAGATTTTTGACATCAAAAAGCCTCTATCTCCATATAGTACAACCACAGGGCCGCTACCCTACAGTGGCCCTTAATGGTGTAGTAAATAAATGCCACTATAAAACTGTGACACAACATCTTGTGTCAAAGTTCTTTTTTGAGCCTGACATGTGAGCCGCTGGCTTCTTTCTTCAGTTTACATGCAGTTTCTTTAGCGCTTTGGTATCCCAAGGCAAGCTTTATGAAAGCAACCATATCTATATTTAAAGATCTATATCTAATTATTTTTCAACGCCTTTGCCATGTTTCTCGCCTCCCTGCAGTTTAATCGATTCCTGCCACATGTCCACCTTCTGTGTAATCAGTCAGGAGATAATTATCACTTTCATGTGCTGCTTCATACTTGAAGCGACCCAACAATGCAGAATGAATGACAGGCTGGAAGTCTGAAGTGGCTCCATTTACGCACAGAGTATCACAGACTGGATGAACACCGACGGCGCGGTGCGCTCCAGCAACGAGTGCGTCCTGGGAATAGCGAGAGAGCACCTGAGCCGCACAGAGGGGTCAGAGCGAAAGTTGTTCTCTTAATAATTAGAGGTGAGGTTCGAAAATAGCAGCAGCAACGAACAGAGCAACAACGAGACAGAATTATCTCTGCACAAAAGCGACCTGCTGATTTCTCATCTCTGTGCACACACACTATTTGTCGACTTTGGAAGTTTTCGCAGCGCAGACGCCTCCTGACGCAGACATGTGGTGTGTAATATGAGGTAATTCGGAGCAAGATATGTGAGTTTCTTCTCCCCCCCTCCAACAATCCCACTTTTTTTTTTCTTACCAAACAAGCGGTTCCGTTGAGGAGGAGCAGGATGAAGCCGCGGTTGGGACGCATCATTCCGGCGCGTAAAAGCCACAGCTTCCCCCTCCCCGGTCGAACGAGCAAATAAATCTAAATTTAAAAAAAGGAGAAAAAAAAAAACTCCCGTCCACGGGCTTCTCCTCCTTCAAGAAGAGGCTCTTCCTGATCCCTCTCGGCTCACGCACGGTCCCATGTCCAAGGCAGACTGAGCTGCTGCTGCTTCCACAAACCTTAAAAGAAAAAAGAAAAAAAAAAAGAACCGCTGGAAACCACCTGGTGTGCCTCCCTTTATGTTTTTCTGTCTTTTCTCTTTTCACCAATCCCGTGTTTGAGTCAAATTAGTTGTGTTGTGGGGAAATCCATGAAGGCTGGTATCATCCATGCAGAGAAGAAAATGAAGAGATCCCAGCTCAGAGTGAGGCGGGCGGAGTGGGAAGTGATCATGTCTGGACGCTGGAGATCCTGGAGGGATGGAGCTGCAGCCTCCTGCACAAACTGAGCCGATGCTGAGGCTGGAAGGAAGCGAGCAGACGTTTTAACACTCCTCTCTCTCTCTTTCTGCCTCTCTGTGTGGGTGTTTGTGTGTCTCCCTTTCCTCTCTCCCCCCTTTTTCCCCCTCTGTCTCACCCCCCCTCCCTTATCTCAACATCTCCCCACCTATCCAGCATCTCTCTCTTTCCCCTGATTTCAGCTACTTCCTCTAATCCCATTCACTCAATTCATCCTCTGTACAATCAAATAAAAGGCAATAACAATAAATAACCAGCAGCTACACAACAATAAACATCTGCTCTGCTCACTTTTGCATCCGCTTAGCAATATTTCTGACAACTTTTGTGGGCAGAGACCCTGTCATTGCTTATAACCGTCACTGTGGGAGGATGGAAGTCATTGATTGGGGATCTGATTTCGCTCCCTGCAACTTGTCACAACAAAAAAACACAACTGTCATATGAGGAAGCTGCTATTCCCCAACATCTGGTCACATCATCTCGTTCCCCAGAGGTGTATCGACATACACAGCGAGCACAGATGAACCACCTCCTCGCTGAGGTGTGATTAATAAAGACTTTCCCCAATAACACGCAGTTCATTAGGAGCAGGTTAATGGACTGAAATGCAGGATATCACTACGCAGGTCCCCTGGCACCTAACGGCTCCAATTCTGCTTAATTAGACTCATAGATGAGCTTTACTGGCTCTCTTTTCTATCTGACAGGCGGTGCCAGAAGGAGACCTGCTGAGCTGTTTCTGTCTCCAGGTCAGAACCTTTTCTATCGGTGTTGTTTCGTCTTGGATCAACCCCTGTTGCTCATGTTACTCCTGCACCTGCTAATAGCGCTTGTGAAGGGTTAATTGATCTCAGTTCGGGGAGTTAATTGGCTTCGAGGGATCTGACCCCTGGAGGTGGGAGGTCAGGGCCAAGGAGGTTCACCTGTGGAGAGGGGAGGCCCTGTCAATCCGCTGTGACTGAGACATCAAAGAGTTTTCGGGAACAAGAAACTCTTAAAGTGTCTGTTCCAGCCGTCTGCCTGTGTGCACACATACAGATCGGCTGCTCATTATGATGCAGGAGATGCTGATGAAAGGTGGGAATGAGCTCATCGACTTAGGAGGTTGCTTGATCGCTCTCGCTCTCTCTCTTTCTTTTTATTTATTTTTTTTATTAGATTATTTCAAACGACCAAACGTGCTTCTGTATAATGCGAGCCGGCCTCTTCAGTTACCCAGGGTACCGCGGAGCTCTCCGGGAAGAGAAAAACAGCAGCCTATAAAGGGAGATCTGCTCCCCGGCCCACAGTCTGAAGAAACAGCAACCATAATAAAACTCCTTCTAAAACGGAGCACGTTCATTTATACACAGACTTTCACTCCTGCACATAATTATAGGGCCATAACTCAGTCTGTATACTCTCTGGGGAGCAGCCAGACAAGCGGCTGCTATTTTTTACTCACTTGAAAAAAAAAAAAAAAAACAGCAGAAAAAAAAAAGCATTGTGGATGCTAAGATACCGATCATTTGACACCCAGGATCGACTTATCTTAATGTTGTTTCACAGACGACTCACATCAGCATGACAAATAGGAATGCGTGTTTGTGTATTTCCTTTTTATTCGGCACTCCTGCCAAACTCCAACAATTGTGCTCAATCATTGCATTGCTTGACACGTAATCCTATTTCACAGTATAATTCGGTTTGAATGTGGAGCTGCAGGCAACAGACTGCCTGGTGAGATGTCACAGACCCAGGCTGCAGGCTTTATACGTGAGCAGTGGCTGCCCCCTAGTGTCTTTCATCACTGCTGCAGCCTGAGGACGGAGGCACAGCTTCAGTCTGTGGGTGTCAGTTAAAGGGTCAGTTCATCCAAATGTCAAAGATATTTCCTCACTTATTTCTGGTGGTTGGTAGATATTCAGGGCTTCAGGTTTGTCAGAAGCACTGTTTCTTTTCTCCTGAGGAGTTTTTGACCCTGAGATGATAATGCACAGGGTTGTTCTATATGTAGCGTAACACTGATATTGCACAAATTCTTCCATGAGTAGCAAAGATTTATGTGTTTTGCCTTTATTTAACCATTGAGATTAGAAATCTCTTTTACAAGGAAGACCTGGCCAAGATAGCAGCCACACAAAGTCAAAAACTAATATAAAACTCAAAAAACTACTATAAAACTACTATAAAAAAGATGGATGTTATGAGAGGAAAGAAGAGTTTAAGCTTGTACACATCAATATAAACAATGATCTTTAGAAGGTAGGCAATGGGTTTTGGTGAGAAATGTTGAAGACCTTCTGTAAATCATGTTTCTTGTTCAGGAGGTGGCTGTCATTTGCGAGAAGAAACGTCATGAGCAGAAAAGGCATTTAACACCATCGCCATTTTCCAGTGCAGGAATTTGTAGGTTGTTTTAGGAAGTCCTGAACCTTTCTGCAAGTTCTGACTCCGAGAACCGTAGAGTAGAGTAGAACTTCTTTCACGGCTGTTTTTGAGGAAGAAAAAAAAAGCACCTACTCCGGGGTGCCCCTATAATTCACTATATAGGCTAACATGAACTTTTCTTGTTCCGTGTCCGATGTGGACAGAGAACTGGAGGTACGTCAGGAAGCTACTGCTTGTTGGTGTTGTGGTGCATTTAAAGTTAATGTCACAGTGAAAGCTGTTGGATCCTGCACTGCATTACAAACTGATTATGGGGCTGTTCTGTAAATGTTTGCGTGAGTTCCTGCAGTGAGAAGCTGCAAATAGATCTGCATGTTGTAGAGGAAGCATCATATAGTGTAAAACACGAGCTCCACACTTTACTGACTGTAGAAATGTATCTGTCAAAGTGACATGATTTCACATGGTGTTGACCTTTTCCTCAGAGTTTGAAGCCCTCAAATCGTCCTACAGGAATACAGGTGATGCCCATTAAACAGGCCTGTATGCTCACATTAAAGGCCTTAATTCAGATTTTTTTTGTCAGACCAGCTCTTCTCTTGGTTCACACTCGTGTACCATTCATTCTTGTAATCATATGTTTCTGTTAACATCACTGAAGATGCACACATTGCACTTTAATGTGAGCCGCATGTGTACATTAAGAGCAACAATAATGTGTTTGTGCAACAGTGAAGCCACAAACCTGAGTTATATAGCTGCACTAATTTACAACAAATTTGAAACGTCCTCATGTCTCCATCGACCTCTGCTGCTGCTGTTTGTTGCTCTTGTCCGTGTTTATTTTTCCTGCGAGGTGCCAACACTGAATGATGCCAACAGGCAAAGTGAGACATTAAAGTTTATCTCTGGTCATCGATTTAACCTCTAAAAACTGTGTATCAAAGTTACACGTTTAAAAGTTGTTCTTTTTTTTTTCTCCCATGAAAGTGATCCCTTCCTGCTTTGAAATGCCTCAAATGTAACTCTACACTCCCTCTTTCTCCATGCACACGTCCACACTCCCTGCAGCTCAGCACACCAGCTCACCTCCAGCTCTGCTTAAACTGTAAAACCACTCTGCACTGCAAAGTCGGATTTTGAAATATTTGAGGAACTCGACCACACGTTTAAACTAGAAACTGATTCTGAAGAAGAATGATGACGCACAAAGTTCCTGCCTGCAGTTCAATAGGATTGGCTCCTTGGGTTAGTTTCATATGAAACCATGATCGTGTGAATCCACGTTTTTGACACTGTCGACAGTCAACTGCAGTTTTAAGATGGAAATGCTCTGCCGTGGTGTTGACTGAATATTTTGACAATGATGTGTCGTCTGCTGTGTAAAATATAGAATATAAACATGTTAACAAGGCAAAAAATAATAATAATTCAGTGGATGGAGTCTTTAGCAAAAAACGGCTACATTGCCTGGCTGAGCGTTCCAGCATCAGTCGCTTGCTAGAAATCAGATAGGATTAGGCTCTAGGACAACATAAATATTTATTTACAGAGCACTATTCAAAATCCAGGTTACAAAGTGCTTCACAAGGCAGCAAAATAAAACTTGTGAAGCATAAAATCCCCACGATTCAGAGTTTTAAATGCACAAAGATCTGTTTGAATCGTGGGGATTTTATTCGTTCACATTTCTGTGAAAAACAAAAAAATCAAAAATCAATATCTGAGTCACTAGGAGACAAGAAAATCAGATTTGGGCTTCTTTATCATGAAATTGCAATGATAGAATACATGCATTTAAAACTGAGTGTTTCTGCAAAAGAGAACTGTGGAAAGCTTTACTGAATGAAGTAGAAAAGTAGAAAATGTAGAAAAGGAAAATGATCACTGCATGTTTTTGAGACAAACCTGAACATGAACGTTAAACAATATGCAAAATAAAAAATCATATTGTGATAACTTTTACAGATATTGTGATACCATCACAGTTTTGGTAGGAATAGTTGTTGTTTTTGTTTCATTTCTACAATAATATATAAAATAATGATAAATAATGTTGCAGTCTCTACCAAACAAGCATTTGTTTTTACATCTGGACAGTATAATTTGTACTTTGTGACACATTTTTCCTTTCTCAAAAAAAAACAAAAACAAAAAAAGTGAGTTCTTGTGATTTAGACATTGCACTTGGCCATTTTACAATTCAAACATTATTTACAACATTTTAATTTTTTCAGTTATTGGAAAAATCCCTTTGCCATTTGCTGTTCATTGTTTTGTTTTTGCAGTGTCATTTCTAACCTTTGAGGCAGGACAAAATTCACTTTTTATTTCATTCACATTATGTGTTTATGTTGGTAGTGCAGCAAAAAAGTCCAACCCTGGCAAGCTTGAACCAGAAATGTGTTTGTTCAAGTTTCCTTTTCATATTTCTGTTTTTACTTTGTCATTTGGAGGAATTGATCCTTCAAATACTTCCAAATGTTGCAGTATAATGTGGTTTATATATTTATATATTTGCAAATTGATCTCTCAGTGCTTGTTGAGCTGCTGAATGAATCCAGATGTGCTGTAGGACCGATCAGCAGCAGCAGGAACAGCCACTGGGGGGCGCTGTAACCCAAGCTATCTCTGTCGATGCGCCGCGCAGCTCTGGTTCTGTCCAGGCTCCACCTGCATGGATGTCAATAACCATCCATCAGACATGGCAGAGTGATGTCTGACACCATGAGGAAGGTGTTGTGTCAGTGTTTGTTCACTGCGACACTTTGCTCTGTCGGGAAAAACACTTCAGCCGAGAGAAATCCATCTATTTCTGGCTGGACGAGGACGTACAGATAGTATCAGGCTTCAAGTCTGGCACATATTTGAGCCTCTATCTGGTTTCAGTTGGATCTGTATGTTGAAAGAACAGAATACTGCAGTGACAGCAGCTGCACAAGGAGGACAATTTTCTGTAAAGAAATAGCAACACAAAGAGTTTTCCCCTCTTTTTATCGCCTCATTCTCAGCTACTGCTCCCCTCCTCAATTTTTAATCTTTAATCTTAAGAGATTCAAATGTATGAGGCACTTGAAGCCAACAATAGACTGATTGAACCCGGCGAGCAGCTCTGTGACAGTGCAGTCAGTCACCGTGTCCCCTGCTAATCAATATCTTTTTGGAGGAGAGGAAAGGCCACAGCGAGAGAACAGATCGGGAGGGAAGCAGGAGTAGAAAAACACGGGATGAAGGGAGATTTAAATGGGGATTGAGGGATGAAAAGAGGTCTGGATGGATGGAGGAGAATCAAATCTCCAGCTCTGGGGAGGTCCAAACACTCAGGATCCATTAATCCAGCACAGATCCCTCTTTTCTTTATGTTTCATTTCCTCCTTTTTCCTCAAAGAATAAGAAAATGTAGTTTTTCCATTTATTAAGCATTCCCCTTAAATGTCAATCTTCTCTTACCTGCTGTGTCTTGCAGTTTTAAATATGCTTCTGTATTTTAATGCCCGTGTGGATTCTCCGTCTCTCGCTTCCGCTAAAACATTTTCACAACTTGAACATCGTCCGTCCAGCTGCGTCCTGAGACCTGATGTAAACTTTAAATGCGCCACAGAGGGTTAATTGAGCTGCAGAAGGGAAATGATACACATTTAAGACTTGTCAGCTTCATAATTTTACTTCTTTTCTCTGTTTTTTTTCCCATTATTGAAGAGGAGTGGATTACTTCCAGACCATGGCAGGGAGACTCAGACACAGACGTTGGTTCCATCCAAATGTTCCTCCAAATCTTTTTAGCCACACTCGTGGCGTAGCTGCAGGGAGGGATTGTTTGGCCGATGTGTCTTTCCAGCAGTTCGGTCCAGAGTGAAATTGCATGATAACTAAAGTTGTTATGAAATTTGGTACAACACATGATCCCTGGAGAATTACTTTTTCCACTCCGCTTTTCCTCTAGTGTCACAAACAGGTCAACGTTTCTACTTGTCAGGCAATATGTTTCATCCAACACGGCCTCCAGTGAAAATGTAGCTTTCTACCTTGTCAGCATTGACATGTAGTGTTTTTTTATACACAGGAAGACGCATCAAAAGTGAAATAAGCAGCCATCGCTTAGTAATTCTAAGCTGAAGCTGCACAGTACCGATGACAGGCTAAAAAACAAGGATTCAGATTTCCAGGGTTTCCAGAGCCAAGGCACACTCTGTTTTGGCAAAATCAGATCCATTTCTGGTAACAGCAGCCCGTCCAGGGACACAATCACTGCAGCAATACTTTGGCGTGTTAAAGCCAGTCTCAATAGCCAGACAAAAATAAATTGAGGGCTGTGTTGAAGAAGTATGAGAA